>NC_090063.1:4013181-4196817 GCF_038355195.1 Osmerus mordax | reverse complement strand
CAGTGATAGATGCGAAACTAACTGAGAGATAACACCACTCCAAGTCTCCATGGTGGGGGGGTGTGCTCTAAGCTGACCTGATAGACCGGTTCATCTCTGACCAGCACTACCTGAGGACTAAGGCTTGATTCTTTTTTTTCAATATAAACTTGAGGCTAGTTTGGAATCGTTTGAATCGTCTGGAATCATTTGAAACGTGCCATTCTTTGACATCTCTTTTGCATTTGGCTGGACCGGTGGGTAAGTCTGAGTGGGTATTACTCTCTGTATCCTTTCACTTTATGTCTCTCTCTCTCTCTCACTCCCTTTCTTTCTCTTTAATCTCTCACTCTTCGTCACTTTCCTTTTCTCTCTGTCTTTCTTGCTCTCTTTCTCTCTACTGTCTCTCACTGAGTCTTTCTCTCTCTCTCTCTCTCTCTCTCTCTCTCTCTCTCTCTCTCTCTCTCTCTCTCTCTCATCTCCTCTCTCTCTCTCTCTCTGTCTCTCGCTCTCTCGCTCTCTCAATCTTTCTCGATATTTCTGTCTTTTACTCAATCACTATCTCTCTCACTCTCTATCTCCCTCCTTCCGTCTCCCTCCCTTTTCTCTTCCCTCTGTCTGTGCAGCAGGTTCAGACATGGTTACATCTGAACTCTAGCTTGTCTCTACAGGCCTGGTTCCTCTGAAGAGTGCTGAGTGATGAATAAAACAGAGAGAGAGAGAGAGAGAGAGAGAGAGAGAGAGAGAGAGAGAGAGAGAGAGAGAGAGAGAGAAAGCAGTTGGGGCTGTCCTGGGAGAGATGAGATGAGGAAACCGAGAGAGCTTCATCGTTAGTCGTCTCATAGACCCAGATTTAATTATCTAGATGCTCAAATGGCCTGCTTCCTCCCTCTCAGCATATTACTCGGCTTCGCCACAATCATTTCGCCTCTCTGGCAGGCCCCGCATGGTAAATCCAGTAGATAACTGCTCTGAGCGCGTGTGTGAATAAATGTGCGTGCGTGTAGGCGTGTGCAGGTGCGCGGGTGTACGCAAACACACGTACTTTCCCCCCGCTCTACGTGAGTGTGCACTTTCAGTCATTTGTACTCCAGGGTTGCGTGTGTGCTTTGAGAGTCTCCTGTTTGTTTTGGCGCGTGTTTGTGTGTACATGTCGGGTGCGGGCGCTCAGAACGAGGTGGGAGTGGGTGGGGGGGGGGGGGGTACCCAGAGACAACCTCCATAAGTAGGCTCATGTAAAATTCATGCTGAAATGAAACATTGACCCAGATGTAGTGGAATCTCATTGTGCTTAACGACATCAGATGAATCCCAGGACAGAGATAAACAAAGAGGATCAAGAAGAACGGACCCAGACTCTCGACAACTGGCGAGAACGAGGTAAAAGAGAATGAGGTAATACAAAAAGGGGCCGCGAAGAATGGGGGAGGGGAAGGGGGTTATTATTGGAAAAGAGAAGAGAGAAAAAGGGAAAGAAGCAATGGAGGAGAGGAGGGTAGATATTTATCCTGATGTGGCTCGGTCTTGCTCTGGTGGAATCTCATTATCTTCATGCAGATTGTACTTCCACACCTGCTCTTATATGGCACCACAGGAACAGGGCTCTGAGTAGACAGCTGAAGTAAGTAAGTGGCGTATTACACCTTACAGATGACCTTAGTTGATATCACACCTTTGTAACCTGTTGGATTTGAAATCTAGTCAAGAATCTTCTCGTCGGTCGGGGATCGAACGGACCCGAGAGACAGCCCTGCCTGTTGATCAGCTGTGACCGAGACTGGCTATGCAGTTTTTATGATTTAGTCACTTATAAAGTCACTGGCATTGCACCACATCATGACCCAGATCAGCTATGATTTGATAGTCATAAGTGATGGTGGATACGATGTGGTGTTGACCTTCAGACCACTCCCGAATGCATCACCGGTACTGGTGTACGATGTGTTTCACAGTGTGTCCTGATCGCTGTCGTCAATATATCTCGGTTGTAAATCCATCTGAGTGATCTATATCAAGTCTTCAGCTCATATTTTCCATGGATGTAGACAAGACAGGATGACAAATGCCTCACTCTGTCTTTCTCCATCTATCTCATCCCGCTCTCTCCTTCGTTTCTCCTTCTCCCTCGCTCATTTCTCCTCCTCTTTTGCTAGCTCACCCATCCCCGCTCTCTCTTACACATATACTAACACCCTTCCTTATTCCTCCCGTCCTCACCTGTGTCTCTTCCACTCCCTCGTTTTCTTTTTTCTCCGTCCCTGGTTCTCTCCTCCCATCTACTCATTTCATTCTTTTAGACCACCTCTTTTTATGTCCCCTCTCTCCCTGTCCCCTCTTTCCCTCCCTCCCTCCCTCCCTGTCCCCTCCCTCCCTCTCTCTCTGGAGTCCAGCTTATTGATGAATGCGAGGCTCTGTTTTAGTGCCAGTGGGTGGCGGCCGCAGGAAAGCAGGCTGAAGGTGGTTTGAGGGTCACATTGGGTGCATTAAGCTCCAGACTTGAACGCGCTAAGGGGAGCTCTGGCCACACCGTTCCACAAAAACACACTCTTCACGGGGCTCACGAGGTAATGTAAGCCCCTAGGGACAAGGAGCGACAGTCCGTTTATTGGCACCATGTACAGATGTGGTCTTTATCACAAAGTAATCAAATGGGAAGGTCAGAGACAGGCAGACACACACACACACTCACGGATGCTCTCCCCCCCCCCCACACACACACACACTCACAGACCCCCCAGACACACACACACACACATTGATAACTACTACCTACCGAAACCTTACCTACTCTAAAAGTTGATACCTCTCTTGCAAGATTACAGAAGGTCACACCCCCTTTCCCCTTTTCTTACTCCTCTTTGACATCTTCCCTCCTCCTTTCCCTCCTTTCCCTTCAGTCGTGGAAGGTCAATGAGTCGTGACTAGCAGTGCAGTAAACATTTACAGAGCCGTGCCACACTCAATTTATCCCTGTGTCTGCCCCTTTGTGCCAACAACAAATTTTATGACACAAACACTGAGTTGAACGAGGAAAGAAACTGAGGGGGGGAGGGGGGGGGAACAAATACTAATCTGACCTTCCATGGGGGGGGGGGGGGGGGGGGGGCTGCTCACCTTCAGCTTACGTGTCTGCAGAACTTTAGAAGGAAGGGAGCAGATTACTTCAGTTTTTGCCTTTGAAGACTTGAAGACTCTCGACGATCAGGTCTGTTTAGTATGTGTGTCTGTTTTTCTGACATTGTTTTTTTCTTACCTCAACCAACGACGGTTGATGGCTGTTTGGATAGATGTAGAGATTAAAAGTGACTATGTGGGGCGAGCGGGGAGAATCATAGAAAGAAAACTGTGAAATTAGATAAAAATAGAGGGAGACGAGAGAGGGGAAGATGGGAGAAAGGGGCAGGTAGGGAACAGGAAACAAGATTGCAATAAATCCCTAACACGGATAACAACGACTAGGATTGAATCAAAACAACAATATGTGGTTTAAGCAGTACATCTCTCGGCATAGTCAAAGATAGCCTCATTACATCGAGTTGAGTGATATGGAAACCTACAGCCACTACCTCTGCAATATCCTCTTTTAGCAGAAAGCATGGTGTACAAGGGAAGCCTCTCAAGTGAAGTGTATTTGGTTAGATGCCAGCCAGGTAATTACATTTGAGCTATTTGGTAGGCTTTCAATTTACCTTCGCAGTGGAAGATTATAGGCCACTCCAATCACTGGCATCCTAATAAGATGAAGTCGTATATCTTTAAAAGCTGCTGGTGATCTCCAGAGACGTCATTTGTGTACATCAGGATTTTCTCCCACCCAGTGATATTAGAAGCAATTATGCAAATATTTCATACTTTCCGATCTTGTTCATTCCAACATCATATCCTGTTGATCAAAAGAAGGCCTTGCCAACGCACACTTCAATCCCGTTGGCTCGTCTCAAACCGAAGCGGGGGTAATAAGAGAGCGTGTTGTTGTGCAGAGCGTGGGGCTGCCAGGGGAGGGCTGCCAGGAGAGAGATCCCTCAGCAGAGAGGCTAAACACTGGCCTGTAATGATGGCTCCGAACGGGCCTGTCTCAAAGTGTAAGATTGCAGGGAAATGCAATAATTGTTCCAGAATGTTCTGATGCTCTCTAATGGACCACGCAGAGCTCTTGGTTCCGACCTGATCTTTCCGTGGTGTTATGGTGGTCCTGTACATCCCATCGCTAGAGCAGACCACTGCCAAAACTGACAAATGCCAATGCAGAGGGCTGCAAATGCTCTACTAGTTAGGAACTAAAATGGGTTCTACGTTTACAATTACATTTGATTAGATACAGAACTATGTCCAAACAATCGTATTGTTTTAATTGTTGAATATTTTATTTTCTGTTGAATGATCTCTTTTGGACGTCATCCTTCCATCCATTCTTTTCCTCTTTTTCTCATCCTGATGGACGATGAGCGCTGAGTCTATCCCACTGGGGTAGTGTGGATCTCATGTGGGATTTTTCTTGAAGAAACATTCTCCCGTTAGGTTGACAGGAAATTCTTCTTTTTGTAATTACTTGAGTCTCAGTGTTTGATAATACTTTTAATGATTTTCCACCATTCCTACATCAAACGAAATCCCACAATAAAAACCCGACAGCAGACAGAATGTTTATTGTTTTAATATGTGGAATAATCAGTTACAATTACGACATAACATCACTTTAACATAACGTGTTAAAGATTGCAAAACAGATGGAATTTACACCGGACCAAATTCTCACTTAAGAAAGTTGCAGTTCCGCAGGAGAAAACACATGGAATGTGACACTCGCATTGAACAAGTGTGACTGTCTGAGAAAGTGTCAAGGTGAGGGAAGAAAAGAGCGTCACTGTAGATTGTGACAAATGTTTCCCTGGAGAGATGAATAAGGAGTGTGACATTACTCAAGCTTCTACCTGACTTTGACACTCACCCTGTGTCTCAACACACCTATACCATACAATCTAGTATGCCCCCCAAATATTTAGAAAGGCTAAATACATGGTATGTCTAATGAAGTATCCCAAAAATACTTGACACAGAATCCTTTGACAACTGTGTAATGGCACACCAATATAAACCCATCTGTGCCAGTGGAAGGCCAATTACAGTAAATGATATAAGTAAAGTATGTCCCAAACTGGTGGAATGTATGCATGCTGCTTGCAGCAGTACGTATTTTGAATGCAGCCGCAGTGCATGCTAAAAGTAAAAAGTGAAAGCGCAGCTTCAGTCAAAGCTGCTCGCAAAGCATGATGGGCTGTAGAGTTACAGATGGCAGTCATCAATTCACCTAATGACACCTAAACCTCAAGCCTACCAGGTGCACCCTACATCTTTCATTTTAGCTATTCGTTTCTTTCACATTTCACGATTTTCACTCCTTGCTCAGACAAATCCTCATCAAACAATTTATTGTCCAACCCCCCCAAGATTCAACCTCATTCTGCGCCAATAACCTCCCACCACAGCCTTATGCATTTGTGAAATCAGTTCATTTTCTCCTCCTTAAATTCAATCTCCAAGGTTAGGCTTCAGAACAGGTGCTGGGTGACAGTTTTACTGAGAGTTGGACGGGGTTATTCATCTGCTGCTGAATGAAATGGGACCACCGGGACAGTCAGTAATTCATCCACTGGTGAGTTCTGCTCCTGACATCTTTTTTGTTTTATGACAGATGCGAGCAACCTTGTATCGAGAAAGCAATTCCCCTCCTACCCCCCACTAACACTACTGGGCTTATACACTGTAATTGGAAATCTCACCGGCAAACACAGCTAATAAAAATGTATGCGTCTCCATCTAGCCAAGGAACAGGAAGGGGGTGGCGAGAGGTGTGTGTGTGTGTGTGTGTGTGTGTGTGTGTGTGGGGGGGGGGGGGGTTAGGGTTAGGGGGGGGGGGGGGGACAAAGATGGACGATAGAAAGAATAGAGTTATTAAGGGTTTCATTACCTGCGAGAAGAGGCATTCGTCTTTTTGTTGGTACTTTCGTTGGTAGTTTTCCGACTGTTTCTCTGACTATGCCAGTCTATTTGAAGGAGTCTGAGCTAAATGATTGAAAGTGGAACAATTAGCTGTTCTACAATCCTGAAGTACTGACTAAATTATTCAGACTCTACCTCTTGAGTTCAAAAGTCAACATCCATTATTGAAAACAAACTACACAAAAACACTTTGTTTTCCAACTGACCCTTTTCTTCACTTAAATAATGAACAAAGACTTTCAATTCTAAAAACAAGTAACAGTCTTCATCAATTACTAAAATGTTTCCGCATGAAAACAGGAGAACTTGTTTGTTTGAATTGGGTTGCTGGTTTTAATCCAGCACAATTCCAATTAAATGTTAATGGCAATGGAGCAGTGGAAAGTCTGTCAATAAATCTTTTTGTGCAGGGTATGCAGTGCAGTGCTTACTGAAATTAAGTTGTAAACAATATGGAATCCATTTTGAATCTGTCATTTGACTGGCATTGGGTCAATCCAAAGTTATTGTCATTTTAAGGCACTGTTTAGGCAGCCTTCTTAATTTGAGGTGGGCTTAATCGGCTGCATTCCAATGGTGGCAGCCATTTTTGTCATTATTCCCATGATTGCTGTCTGTGTAACCTTAGGTATGTTTATAAAAAAAAGGGTTCATGGCTGCGGACACTTTAATTTCACATTAGAGTTTATAAAATAAGGAGGTGAGCAGTCACTAAAGGGATCTATGTGCTGCTTACAGATAGCTGGTGTATAGTTTTAGCTTGCTAGTTTAGTTGGCTATTTTGTTCATCATTTTACTATACTGGCTATTGCTGTGACGTGACAGCTAACTCTCCAAGTGACTTTATGCTGAAGACAAACTACGTTCATTGTTTCTCTTTCAAATTTGGCCAACCGCATGAAGAGACAGAGAAAGAGAGATTTAGAGAAAGAATAGAGAGGCCTTGGTATGTAAGGGAATCGGCAACACACTGGACACAAAATATTCATACCGGTATTTGTTGCTTTGCGGTGTGCGTTAGGACACTCAGCGGACTGTAGTAAATCTCTGAGATTCATCCACCATTGCCCAGGAATCCCCTGATGTCAGCAGAGAACTGTTTTGCTCCGTGATCTTTAATCAATACAGGCTTACCCCCGGTGCTACCATGACAAATATGGGATCCGGCTCAGGATTTTTAAATTATGTAACTATAAATGACTGGTGCTTCTTGAATTTTAAAAACCTGAATGAAATAATTCAAAGGGATGTCTGTTCTTATCGAGGATTTCGAAAGAAAAACGAGACAACCCAAAAATCACTGCAAGAAGTCGAGTTGGCGTGAAAGGTTGAGGCGGATGAAAGCTGCTGTTGTAACTGGTGATGATATCAACTTCATCCGGCTGAAGTGCGCAGCCATCCCTAGGCTCCAGAAGGAGACAGGTAGACGGAGTGTCCATTAATGTTTAACCACACCTGGGCTGAGTCTGGCTCAGGGCTGGGGCTGAGTCTGGCTCAGGGCTGGGGCTGAGTCTGGCTCAGGGCTGGGGCTGAGTCTGGCTCAGGGCTGGGGCTGAGTCTGGCTCAGGGCTGGGGCTGAGTCTGGCTCAGGGCTGGGGCTGAGTCTGGCTCAGGGCTGGGGCTGAGTCTGGCTCAGGGCTGGGGCTGAGTCTGGCTCAGGGCTGGGGCTGAGTCTGGCTCAGGGCTGGGGCTGAGTCTGGCTCAGGGCTGGGGCTGAGACAGACATGCCGAGGAGACAGGCCTCCGAAATTAAACATTTGGTAGACACACGTTCTGCCTGTTGGTGCGTTATGGTAAAATCTCCACAGCGCCAGTACATGCCTGCAGGAAAGAATAGTGTGAAAAAATATCCATTAAACATACAGAACATTCAGGGGTTACCCAAACATTAAAACATGCAAGGAATAATCCAGAATGTTATTTATTCATAGGATGTTGGTATAGAGTTACCATGTACAGTATTGGTGTTACATAATGCAGTGCTTTGAAAGCACAGTCCCTCCGAAGAATGAAATAGACGCCATAAACATCTCACCTTTCACACTTTCTGCGTTTGCTTAACCAATGTGTTCAGGATGGATATCTAGCGGGGGTTACGACCTAACACGACTCAATTCTGCACATCAGTCAGAAGCTCAACCCCGTGACCCCTGCATCAATATTCATCAAGTCGTGCATCACTGTGACACCATCTCATTCACATACACAAACAGCCAATGGCAAAAAAAGGATTCGTTCAAAATCAAAGAACAAAGTGTCTGGGATATTTAAAAAGATCAGCCCCTAGCTGGTCATGAAAAAAAATGAAATACATTTATTCTTATATATATATTTTTTGCCTTAATGTATTGCTCTTTTACTGGCACTTATGAAATATTCATTCTCTCTGGCTGCTGGAGGGAGGTGGAGGAGGTGGAGGAGGAGAAGGAAGAGAAGGAGGAGAAGGATGAGCGAGTTAGAGACCTCATCTCTGCACTCTCTGCCGAACAGCTTTATGCCACACCCTGCGTTGAATATTTCATCACACTTTTTAAAAGATCATGTACGCCAACCAAATAAAAAAAAGGCCAGCTATTTGAACTTTCAATGCTGCAGGTGGCTTTTGGAATTTGACATGATTTCGATCTTCATGTCCTAGATTATTATTATTTCATCAGTTGCTCATGTAAGAAAGAGACAGATACATATCAGAGCAGAGAATTGCAGTCACCAAAGGAAGCAAAAACATGAAGAACACACACTTGGCTTCTCAAACCCTCTCAAATCTTTCTCTTGCTCCTTTTCTTTCTTTCTCTCTCTCCTTTTCTCTCTCTCTCTCTCTCTCTCTCTCTCTCTCTCTCTCTCTCTCTCTCTCTCTCTCTCTCTGTCTCTCTCTCTCTCTCTCTCTGTCTCTCTCTCTCTCTCTGTCTCTCTCTGTACTCACTATCTTTCCATCCGTCATAACCGTGCAACGCTGTGTCAGGTATCAAAGCCGAGCACCTTGTCAGTACATGAGGACGTTTTGGATCTGTCGCTCTGCTTTAGTAAGCCAGTAAGTGGGTCTCAGATTTGTGATATGTGTCACTCCACTTTCAATCCTTCAGCATCTCTGGCTCCCACACAACCAGAGAGCAGATGCTCAATGGACCTAAACACAAGCCCTGGGATGACTGAAAAATACTTTGACAATGTTTGGAAATTGTTTAAGTGTGTGTGTGTGTATTTGTGTGTGTTGGCGGGGGGGTGAACAAAGTCAGATATTGTCATTCTGGCACATTGGAAGTAGATATGAGACTTGTCTTACTTTGAAGTGCAATCTTTGATCTAAGATAATTATGAGAAAAGAAACAAATGTGTCATTCAAAGATTTTAGGCTCTAACTTTTTGGATCGTGATCTTTGGATTGTTTTGTACAATTTCATTTCATCATTAAATATTTTGGTGGGCCTCCAATATATATTGAGCATCCATGTGAAAAAGTATGTGTGCTTAGCTGCATGCGTGTGAGCGTGTGAGTCTGCGTGTGTGTGTGTGTGAGTCTGTGTGTGTGTGTGTGTGTGTGTGTGTGTGTGTGTGTGTGTGTGTGTGTGTGTGTGTGTGTGTGTGTATGTGTGTGTGTGTGTATATGTGTATGTGTGTGTGTGTGGGGGAGTTGGCAGACAGTGTCCACCATGACTAAGCCTTGCTCAAACCAGAGCCATCTGGAGACACAAGAATACTAATGAAAGGTTGGACAACCGCAAAAAAGCTGCACCAACTACTACACACACTAAGTCTTTGTCTCAATCTCTATTTCACACACACACACACACACACACACACAGTCATCCTGAAGCAAACTGTACACACAAGGTCATGCTAAAAACCCATCAGCTCTGCCTTTCGTACTTTCTCGATCTCTTTCTTTCTCTTGAGCCCTCATTCCAACTCCCAGAGGGGTTTAGTTGGGTCTGTAATTTACACAAGAAAGGAGGTGAGATCAAAGCAGACAAACAAACTGCTCAGATGTAACCCTCCGTGTTTCCAGTTACGTAGTCTCCCAGAAGCAGACTGAGCCTGGGGGTTTCTGTTATTCACTGCAGATGACTAGTCGGATGTCGACAGCACACCTGAAAGGTGAGAACAGATCAGCTCTGGAGATCAGACCTATAAAAACAACAACTCCCAAGGCGCATTGCTCTGCCTCTGACAATGAGTCATCCTTGGTCGCTGCTTGCCTCTCCTCACTTCCTCATGTCCCAGGGAAAGGAGGAAAGGAGAGGACAAGAGAGGAGAGGAGAAGAGAGGAAAGGAGAGGACAAGAGAGGAAAGAAGAGGAGAATGCTAGAGAAGGGAAGTGAGGGCAAAGTGAGGGAGAGGAGATGAGAGAGGAGAGGAGTTGAATGTGCAAACAGGAATATAATGCCACGGAAACAAATGTGATGTAGGTTGTTTTAAACTCAGTGTTTAAACAGCACACACACACAAACTCACACAGGCAATCTGTTAAGGGGTGTAAAAGCAAACTGTTCTAGGGTGTTTCAGAACCTTCAATACCCAGACTAGTTTACCCAACAAACCCTCTGGGATTCTCATCGCCATTTCTGGCGCACACACCTTCTACAGAAATGTCCCAGAATCAAATTTGATCTGACTTCAGCAATAGAGACACATTCCTCTGGTGTATATTTTTCTAAGTTGTGTGTAAGTCTGTCTTTTCCTGCGTGATATTCCATTACTGTCAAGTAAAAATAAATATCAGTGGAGGTTAATAAAGTGAGAAAGGGCATTGGTGTGTGTGTGCATGTGTGTGGAAGTTATTATGTGTCAGGATGGTCATGAGTGTGTGCTGCTCTAGGGGGTATGCATGTGTGTGTGTGTGTGTGTGTATTTACATGTGTGTAGGTTTACTTCACATGCACCCCTGTTGTCAGATGAATAGAGGTAAAGTGAATGGATACAAATGGGTTCCGGCCAGCAGAGAGGAAAGGACGGGAATTAGGGACCAGGACTGAGCTGGCAGCAAAGCATGCTGGGACAGATGGCCTTGAGTGTCCATATGGGATGGGGCGGGTGTCCAAAACGTTACAACGGCGTGTGTGTGCGTGGGAGGTGGACTAACCCCTTGTGTGGTGTTCACCACTCCTCCTAACAACACGACGGGACAAACTGACCCTCGACGTGAGTGAGCAGTCTGAGGGAGGCGCGCCAAGAACACACACACACACTCACACACACTCACCGACCGTCACGACACAGCCACACGCACGCGTACACACGCAGGCACACATGGGTCCGTGCCGCATGAGTCACTCCGAGTGAAGAACAGGAGACAGACAGTGAGAAGGAGACCGGGAGGAGGGAGCAGACTGGAGGATTATCTGGAGTACAAACTGGATAAGGAACTGGAGATGAAAGACAAAGCAGGGCAGACTGTTGTCTTTCTAATACTGTCAAATATAGTACAGCAGAGCAATGAGAACACAATAGAATAGGATGAAGACGTACAAAGGATCGTTCTAACCTCGAAATGTCAGCCATGGTGTTTTACGGATATGGGGACAACCTATTCACGCTTCTGTAAGAGATATTGCTGCGTATCCACATATAGCCTAGGCCCCAGTTCATGTGTTTCTTCATTAAGTAGATCACAGAGAAAACGGGACACTCTCTGTATTATGGCATTTGTCAATCATCATTATCACGCCTGTAGCTTGTCCAGAATGCGGCTGCCAGAATGTTGACTGGTACCAGGAAGAGGGACCATATCTCCCCGATATTGGCCACTCTTCACTGGTTGCCAGTCAAATATAGAATTGATTTGAAGGTGTAGTTACTTGTTTTTAAAGCTTTACATGGTCCATTGTATATCTCAGATCTTTTTAGGCTGTATCACACTTCCAGGCCCCTTAGATCATCAAACCAGTTCAGTCAAGACAATCACGTATTAGATTTGAGCATTTATTGTTACATGACATGGACATGTAGATTTGACTTTGGCGGAGTGGATGATCTAAGGGAAGCACTCCCTGCCTCCTCGATGCGACACATACATACATGACATATGAGGCAGGGAGCAATAGAGATATAATCCCCCTGATGGAGAGAACATACAGACTGCATGGGGGAGAAGGGGATGGTGGAGGGTGGCAGCAGCACTGATCATGCAACAAATGCTGAGTGCGTGCGTGTGTGTGCGTATCCGCGCGGCCTTTAAATGCCGTCTTATCGGACGTGGCCCAATGGGCTTGTGCTGCTAACACAGGTGTGGTAATGAGCGGATGACGCTCGCTGCCCGATTTCCCTGCCTGAACTAGCTGCGCTTATTTACTTTTAGCCATTCCACAGACTCGGATGAAAACAAAAGGTGATCGTTCAGCTGTAGCCCCTACTCTGTGGAATAAACGGCCCATTTTGATCAGGTCATCCCCCACCACCGAGACATTTAAGTCTTGTCTTAAAACATGTTTTTATTCTTTGGCTTTCGAGTCAGTTTAGGGTAACTCGTGCTTATTGTAATTGTGTTGTTTGTCTGTTGTTCTTATTTATTGTTGTTTTGCCCTATTTGATGGTTTTGTACAGCACTTTGGTCGACATTGGCTGTTTTTAAATGTGCTCTATAAATAAAAATGACTTGACTTGACTTGACACAGATTTTGACACCTTTCATGTCTACCTAGTGCAAAACGTTTGGGAGCAGTAGCGGTGGGAATAGTATGTGAGATAACATTAGTGTGCCTTGCTGGTAACAAGCCTACTCATTTGCATCTGCTAAGTGACAGTATGCCGAAATAACATACATTATTTAGAAAACTGCATTATAACTAGTTTGCTGGAAATTTGTTTTGACGGACCACCTATTGAAATGCTGTCCAGCAATTAAGACAAGTTTGTTCCTAGCTTGGTAGCCTACCTAGAGGTTCACTTTCTCAGGAAGACTTCGTTTTTCCGTTACAAAGGCTTTTGTATTTTGTATTATGTATCCACTTAGCCTCTGGGTTATGTATCCACTAGATTAGACAAAGAGGTTATGGATTTTCCATTACAAGTTCCTTTACAAATACATGGAAACTATGAGATGGCAGGTGAGTAATGTTAAAGGTTAGGGTTCATGCACTTCAGCTGACGTGTTGCATATTCCAGTCTGGGCAGCGGGAATCAGAAAGCAAACAGAAAGAAATGGCACCGGTGGTAGAAACACTGACAGCTTGGGCTGTCAATCGTCATGACAGACCATTTATTACAGTGGCACTCACGCTCACACACACACACCTGGGTACTGTATATTTGTCAGAGTATTATACAAAAGCCCTTTGCGAGTCCCAGGCCCAGGCCTTGAGGCAGTAAACTGAGAGGCTTACAGGTATAAGGATCAATCACACACACACACACATTCTAATGAACTTCCCACTGGAAATACACACTGAGGCATGGCCATCAAGACATATCAGCGCACGCACGCGCGCGACATCAACACCATCATCACCCTTACCGTCATCCCTCCCTGTATGCAGTCGTTTAGAATAAACACTGGTTCAGTGGCAAATGAGCTCAGATCCTTTCCTGAAATGACGCGGGGAAAATGAGAGCATAATGAAATGTATAATTTATTTATCCCCAGATTCGACAGGGCTTTATGAAATAAACATGGGTGTCAGAGAGAGAAAGAGAGAACAAGAGAGAGAGAGAGAGAGAGAGAGAGAGAGAGAGAGAGAGAGAGAGAGAGAGAGAGAAAGAGAGAGAGAGCACACCACACCAAAGCTAATCCGCTCCTGGCTACACATGGTGGAAGACATTTGCTTTTTTGCCTCAGCGCCGTCGCATCGCTCATTCCTGTGTGTGTGGGTGGATGTGGGTGGAGGACTGGGTGTGTTTGTAGGTGTGTGTTTGCATCCAAATGTGCACAAAAATGCACGAGAAAGAGAGGAGTGAAACTTCTCGAAAAATGAAGGCATTGTGGGAAGAGGAAGTGGGTATCAACCCATCTCTTTTTTCAGGCGGACCTTTTCCAGTCTGGTGTCGTGTACACTCCCTAGACCCCATGGCCGGGAAGCACTTTGAGGGTTGCAGCTGTGGAGTGGACCGATGGAGAGGACAGGGTCTTGGTTCACAACTGGAGTCATGTCCTAGTTAGACCTCTCTCACCGCACTGCTGACCTTTCCATGTCACAGAGAGACGGGCTGAATGCAAACACTCAAACACACGCCCTCGTATGAGAGGAGAGGAAGTGAGGGAAGGAGAGAGTGCTACGGAGCAAAGAAATGAAGTGGGGCGTGCGAGGGAGTGATGGCAAACCCAAGAGACCAGGACAGCGGGATGTCGGATAGAGAGAGGGGGAGGAGGTGAGGGGAGTTGAGAGAGTTGAGAGTAGAAGGGAGAAGAGAAAAACAGGGCAACATGACTTGGCAGTCCCCCTGATGTACAGCAAAACGAAAACGTCCCTCAGGACACCTCGCTGTGTGACCTAGTCCCCTGTCCTAATCACAGAGCCACACTGAGCCCAGAAAGAGATTCATCTGTGCTTTCTGAGAGAAATAGGAGGGTCATGGAGAGACTGCAGCACAGACCTTTGCCTTCAGCATGAGAACATGCCCATGAATATTCAACAGGCAAGAGCTCCGCGAGTGGATGAGAGGTGAGGAGGAGGAGGACGACTGGCTCTATTGCACTGTGGATCTTTCTCTCGCTTTCTTTCTTTCTCTCTATCTCTCTCGTTCTCTCTCTCTCTCTCTCTATCTCTCTCTCTCTCTCTCTCTCTCTCTCGCTCCTTCTCCCTGTGTCTCTGCCATCCACTCATGCATATTCACAGGGAGAAGTGGTTGAGAAGTGAAGCGTGCCAGAGAAGAGAGACACCAGGGGAGAGAGAGAGACTGTAACACCAAGAGAATGAGAGCTCTCTCTCTCTTGGTGTCTCTCTTTCTTGTCCTGGTCTTTCGTGCTCTCCACTTTGGCATTCATCCCAGAATGTGTGTGTTTGTGGGAGAGACAGATACCATGAGAGAGACCCGATATATACAATCACCGGCCACTTTATTACTGTAACAATTGTGAAAAACTGTAACAACTGAGAAGAACTGTAGGTACAGCAGTTCAATTGCTTGTTAACACTAATAGCTAATCAGCCAATCACATGGCAGCAACTCAGTGCATTTAGGCATATAGTCGTGGTCAAGACAACTGAAGTACAAACGGAGCATCAGAATGGGGAAGAAAGGGGATTGTAACTTTGAACGTGGCATGGTTGGTGCCAGACGGGCTGGTCTGATTATTTCAGAAACTGCTGATCTACTGGGATTTTCATGCACAGCCATCTCTAGGGTTTACAGACAATGGTCCGAAAAATAGAAAATATCAAATGATCGGCAATTGTGTGGACAAAAATGCCTTTTTGATGTCAGAGGAGAATGGGCAGACTGGTTCGAGATGATAGAAAGGCAACACTAACTCAAATAACCACAATCAAGGTATGCGGAATACCATCTCCGAAAGCACAACACGTCGAACCTTGAAGCAGACGGACTACAGCAGCAGCAGACCACACCGGGTGCCACTCCTGTCAGCTAAGAACTGGAAAGTGAGGCTACAATTCGCACAGGCTCAACACAATTGGACAATAGAAGATTGGAAAAACGTTGTCTGGTCTGATGTGTCTCGATTTCAGCTGAGCGGTTAAGAATTTGGCATAAACAACATGAAAGCATGGATCCATCCTTGTGTCAGTGGTTCAGGCTGGTGGTGGTGTTATGGTGTGGGGGATATTTTCTTGGCACACTTTGGGCCCCTTAGTACCAATTGAGCATCATTTAAACCCAACAGCCTACCTGAGTATTGTTGCTGACCATGTCCATCCCTTTATGACCACAGTGTACCCATCTTCTGATGGCTACTTCCAGCAGGATAATGCACCATGTCACAAAGCTCAAACCATCTCAAACTGGTTTCTTGAACATGACAATGAGTTCACTGTACTCAAATGGCCTCCACAGTCACCATATGCCATGAAGAATTAAGTACCTAATAAAGTGGCCAGCGAGTGTATATACATACATGCACCGATCAGCCATAACATTATGAACACATAGCCATTTTCCCTGTTTCAAACACATACACATCAACTTTGAGAACAAAATATTCCCTTTCATGCCTACCACATCCCACCACATGACAGGTGCTATGATGACGAGAACATTTGTGTTATCCACTTAACCTGTCAGTGGTCATAATGTTAAGGGCTGATTGGTGTATGTATATACAGCATGTACAGTTTAAACAGTAGAGAGAGCAAGAGCGAGAGAGACAGAGAGCATCCCACGCTGCACCACCTGAGGGTAATGCATTTCCTGTGTTTTTTTTCCGCAGCTTGGAATTGTGGGAGTCAGGGAGTGTAAAAAGAAAGGTCCAGATCGATGTTCATTGCACACACACTCATGTTCAGCTGCTATATGTGCTGTTGAGAGAACTTGTGGCACTACTTTCTTCTCGTAAAACCCACAACACGCAAAGAGACAAGCTCAAACACAAACAACTTAGAACAGAATGGTGCTGGACCAGAGTAGATGTTTCCCGTTTGTTTATTAAATTATTTACTATGAACACTGTTACTGTTACTGACACTGTTACTGTCACTGTTACTGGAGTCAGATGGCTGAGCGGTGAGGGAGTCGGGCTAGTAATCTGAAGGTTGCCTGTTCGATTCCCAGCCGTGCAAAATGACGTTGTGTCCTTGGGCAAGGCACTTCACCCTACTTGCTTCGGGGGGAATGTCCCTGTACTTACTGTAAGTCGCTCTGGATAAGAGTGTCTGCTAAATGACTAAATGTAAATGTAAATGTTGATATATCAATATCAACATAATACAAAATGAGGCGTGTGGTTGTAATTGACATCTTGATCAAAAAGTTTATTGTCAATGAGGTGGGCTTTTACAAGTTGCAGTGTTGATTGATCCTTTCAGATCAATACAGTGGTTAAATGTTATTTACAGGAAGAAAATTATACAGCATTTCTACAAATATCATTTTTCCCATAAAAGCTGCTCTCCACAGGGCATTTCAGGTGTTTGTTGGCCCAAAAACATTTATCAGAGAAACCGAGTGTTTCCAATCTCTGCTGGAATCTTCCTCTCGACAACTGCCACCCCCCCTCCTTGCCATCCTCCATTTCACATCTCCTCCCTCCTCATTACACTCCTTCTCCCCTACCTCTCCATTGCCCATCTTTCTTCCCTCTATCTTCCCAGCCAGTCTTTTCCTCCTCTCTCTCTTCCCTCTCTCTTCACATTCCTCTTTCTCTCCTTCTCTCTTTCTTGTCATCTCAATACCCCCGGTTTTCCCTCCCTACCTCCCTCCCTCCCTCCCTCCTGCCCACCCGGCATCTTTCATCCTCTGGTAGACAGTAGCTGCTTCTGAGGGGATATCTCCTGAGGAGAGCAGCAGCTCTAGGGCGAGAACAATGGCGATTGGGCTCATTTTAGCGGTGCATAATTCATCACAGCCATGCAGCGGGATACAGCTCCTTAAAGACCTCCCTCCCTCTCTTTCTTTCTCTCTTCCTGTCTCTAACTTTATTTATTTCTCGCTCGTTCTCACTCTTTCTTTCTCTCCCTCTCTCTTTACACCTCTCTCTTTTTCTCTCTTCTCTCCCCTCGTTTCAAAACTAGAAAAACTCTCACACTCCAAGCGGGAGAGAGAAACAAGAGCTCTTTATTATACATGATACCAGGGCCAACTGTCACTAGCAGTGTGAGTTGTGTGGGTGCAGCATATGTGACTAAACACTCATACATTTTACATGTCCATATTTATTGTGAGCTGCAGGGAGTTGCGAGTGCTTGAACCACAATTCCAATTTAGAAATCATTCAAAGAAAGGCAAACAACAACAAGAATGAAAGGGAGAAAACAGACTCTTCTGGGAACAAATTAGCTGCTTTTCTCCGATGTTGATTTATGTAACTGATAGCGTACAGTACTGTGGTAGAAACACAGAACAGGAGAGATCAGCAGGCAGAGACCAGTGAGCTCAGATTGACTTCTCCGAGAGAGAAAACTCAGGCGCTCGACATTATGCCATCTATAATAAATAATCTCTGGCCTGATTTGACCCCACTTTGAGTGAGTCATGACCAAAACTATGTTCAAAACGGATGGTCTAAAGATAAGAGGGATGGAGATAGATTGATAAGAGAAAGGGGTAGAGTCGGAAAAGGAAATCCAGATAGAGAGAGAGAGAGGAGAAGGAGTGAAGAAGAGGTTTCAACGAGGAGATAGAGGGGAGTAGGACACATTCTCAGATCCCCCTGTCTAGAATATTCTGTCAGAAGTTCTTCTATTCCTACAAGGCTCAGCTTGAGTTCTGCTGAGGAGAAACCGAAGACACACCCTCCTTGGAGCACACTGATAGCCTTCCGAGGTAATCGGGAAAAAACGAAACGATAAACAGCAATCCATGAAAATGCCTCTGCATTACAAATGAATAATTTGTTGAGCCACGGCACAATATTAATAAGGACTTATTTGAATGAACAATGAGGGTCTTAGAGACGTAGAAAGAAAAAAAACGAAATCGGAGCATTAAACCACACATCTTATACCTCTGGGTTTCCTAACAGTAGAATTTGCCCAGTGCATTGATGAAAGATCTTTGGTGATTTGTCTCTGTTTCATATTCTGTCACCCTGGCATTTTGCCTGCTTGTTGTTCTTTTCTCTCTATCTCTCTCTCTCTTTCTCTTTGTCTCTCTCTCTCTTTGCGCTATCTCTCTGTTTGTCTCCTCCCATCTCTCTCTCTCTTTCTTCAGCTCTCTTTTTCCCGTCCTTTCCTTTTGTTCCGAGGTGGGAGGGATGGGTGGGAGTCAGGGGTATAATTAGACGAGTCGTGCTGCTGCATTTAGGGTCCTGCAGAGGCAACCCAGGTGTCTTGGGGGAGGTTGGAGGGAGTATGTGGGTTGGGGGGGTTAGGGCGGGGGATCAGCAGATAACATGAAGACCGTTTACACTGGAGCCTCCTGTGTGGGATAGCCTTGAGACTTTCTGTCTCTCGGCCAGCGTTCCTCACTGCCTCTTCCCTAACCCCACCTCCCTCTCCCTCGCTGCCTCGTCCGCCTCGCCCGCCTTGCCAATTTTTCTCCCTCTCTCCTTATCACACCTAGACCACCCTCAGCACTTCCCATGTAGCCTTCTTTCTCTCTCTCTTTCTTTCTCTTTCACCCTCTCTCCCTCATTCTCTCTCATTTTCTCTCTCTCTCTCTCTCTCTCTCTCTTTGCACACCTGCAAAACCTCTCTTGTGAAATCACAGATCCCCATTATAGCATAGACTCACAAACACATATACACACACCTTCATATCTAGGTCAGAATCTGTCTGTGCCTCTGAGACGTTTTACTGTAAGATTCGCTTTCCAGTGAGAAATAAATGGGGACGCCTCACAGTAGATAAAATAATGAGTGCAAGGGAGAGAGAGAGTGTGTGTGGGAGTGTTTGTGTGTGTGTGTGTGTGTGTGTGTCTGTTTGTGTGTGTTCACATATGTGTATGTTCTTGTGTGGTTGTGTGCAGGTGACCCTGTTTTCATCTCTACGTGCGGCTGTTTAATGTGTTCTATTCAGGCTTGTCCATCTATCCCAATCCTGTCAAATACAAATCTGTCATGGTTTGGAAATTCCTGCTATGCTATCTTGCTACATACCTCCCAAGATAAACAAAGCAAGACTTCAGCAATCTGCAGCAATCACAACCAATATCCAAGAAACCCTCTCCTGGCTCTCTCCATCGTCTCTGCGTCAGTGTTCATTTGTAATCCAGCTCCCCACTCATTACTTGCATCTCTCACCCTGTCCAAAGTCTTATTTTGGCACTTAGCTTAGCCTGGGTGGCGTGGCTAGCATGGTTTCTGTGGAGGAGAACGAAGGGCAAGTCAGCAGAGCGCTGGAGAGAATGGGATCCTCTCATTCAGCTGTCTGCCACTAAGGAAGATGAAGAGGCTCTGTTTTATCAGCGCACCAAAGCAGAAAGCTGACCAAAGTAATTACCTACTAATTCAGCCTCAAGTTGGCAATGAGTGAGAGAGACAGAGAGAGAGAGAGAGAGAGAGAGAGAGAGAGAGAGAGAGAGAGAGAGAGAGAGAGAGAGAGGGAGAGAGGGAGAGAGCGAGAGAGAGCGAGAGAGAGAGAGAGAGAGAGAGAGAGAGAGAGAGAGAGAGAGAGAGAGAGAGAGAGAGAGAGAGAGAGAGAGAGAGAGAGAGAGGAAAGTGAATGAGAACGGGAAAAGAGAAAGACCGAGTGAGAGAGCGAATGAGGGAGAGAGGGGGAGAAGAGTTGTGGGAGGGGGATGGCAAAAGAGGAGAGAATTCAGGATATAAAGTCCCACAGAGAAAATACAGGGATTCAGAGAAAACCAATATTGTACTTTTAGCCTCAGGTTAGCAGGCAGACAGAGATACAGCAGGGAAAGAACTAGCATATGCTACGCTATCTGTAACAATGAATAGGTAATGCAGTGCTGTTTGGGCTCTAGCTCTACCAGTCTCACCTCATAAGCATGCTCATCTGTCTCCAGGCAGCCAATTACACATAAGAGGGATGCGTTCAACACCCTTAACCCAATCCCAGCTGATTACAGCAGTGTCAAACCCTGGGTACCTTGGTACAAGCCGAGAAAGGATTAACACTGGGACATGTCATGGTAATAGTACAACAGTACTTTTGTAATATTTGGAACATTATCCGTGCTAAGCACAGGACGAATGCAAGGAAGGTCATTTGAATCATGCCACATGTACAGTAGCATGAGGATTTTGGAGGACGAAAGGTTCGACATGTTAAATAGCTTAACAGGAAGTTTCTCTGCAATGAAGTTGTCCAGATAGAGGAAGAAGCCTTGTATTTCTGCAGTGTGTCGTACTTGTCTCACCTCTCATATAAATGTGGCGTGGAGTGGGACCAGTTAGCCTACCTCATTTTCTCCTATAAGTTTGAAAGGCACACCCAGGGGGGAAAAGAATGAGAGAATGTGTGTGCGGGGGGAGGGGGTATGAGTGCAAGTGTGTGTGTGTGTGTGTGTCTGAGCTCAGTGCAGTACGGCTCCTTCACAGTCCGAGGGTCACACAGCCGGGAGGTGTCATGGGCGACCCCGGGACGCCATGGCGAGCCGGCTGAGCGCGGCCGAGCTTGGCGTCGTCTGACAGGAGGTCCCCTCCGAGGTTAACGACATGCAGGATGAAAAGCCGGCGTGGAGGAGGTCGGGCAGCAGCCATACAGACCTGAGACCGCATCTCCACGGAGAGAGTACTCCCCATACCAGTTTCCATACCAACTGAATGTACTTTTTGCTTTTTGGAACCTGACTTTCATCCTAAATGCTGTGTCACATTTTTAAGTCAGTCTCTCTCTCTCTCTCTTCTCTCTATATGTTTCTTTCTCCGTTTCTTTCTCATGGCATGTCTATATTTCTCTCGGTCTCATAAACATGTTCACCTTCTCATATGTCTAGTATTTTCTCTTAGGACCCACCACTGCCTCTCTGCTACCCCTCCATCCCTCCATCCCTCCATCCCTCCGTCCCTCCATCCCTCCATCCCTCCGTCCCTCCATCCCTCCATCCCTCCGTCCCTCCATCCCTCCGTCCCTCCATCCCTCCGTCCCTCCGTCCCTCCATCCCTCCGTCCCTCCATCCCTCCATCCCTCCATCCCTCCATCCCTCCATCCCTCTGCCTGTTGTGAGAGACTCAGGCACTAACCAGTGTCATAGAAAAAGAAACAAGGAACTTTCAAAGTCTCCTGGCTCTGGCAAACCCCCCCTACTGTGAACCAAGTGCTCCTAATGGGGAAGGTTCATGTCCTGGTGTGAAGGGTCGTTGGTTTGAATGGAAGGGGCCTCCCAGGGTCTCCACATCACAGCTAGTTATTAAGGTGGAGATGGAGCTCTAAGATATCGTCAGTTAGAAGAACTTGAATCCAGGTTTTCATCTTAGTACCCACCCTTAAAAATGAACTTTTTTACTACTGGAGCTGCTAGTCAAAAGCTGTGTCAGAATTTATATATGGTGCCAATGAATTGAAGATAAGTGCTGCTCAAATAATGTTTGCCTGGAGGTAGCAGGACAACATAACATTGGATGTAATCTCGTTATTTGTCATCTAGCTCAACATCAATGCCCTAGTTACCTCTCTCACGCTCTTAAAAGATTGCTCTACCTCGAATTCTCTCTTATTCTTTATTTGACTCCTTTTTTGCCCCTTCCCTCTCTTCATTTCTCAGCCAGGAGGAGCAATCACATCACTAATTCATGGGATCCCAGGGAATCTCTCCCGAGCTACAAAAAGCTGTGCAAAAAGCCAGAAGCCTAAAATACAGGCCTACTGAAGAGAGAAGAAACATTACATCTGAAATAGAACACTCTCATGCAATGTTTAACGCTCTCTTGGTATCGTGGTCTCTCAAGGCACACTCCAAGGGGTTTGTTGTGTTTGTTGTGTATCTATCTTTAGTGGTGGTTGGGAATTGGACAATCCTCCAAGAAATTTAACATAATGGTTGGTACGTAATAACACGCAACAACAAGATAATTTTGTATAATTTTCACCTAGATCAACTGATATAGATTTTTTTTCTCAAACGATTGCACAGTGTGGTGTCCTGAATAAAGGCTGAACAGTGCTCATGTAGGGAAGATAACACAAAACAGGAAATACAATTCTTCCTTCCTGGAAAGACTCGCAGTTGAAATGAAATGAATTTAGTGAGTGTTTCCATTTGAGTTGTTGGTGATTTTGGATTTCCTAACGTTTCTTATATGTCACTTGCAGTATCTACAATCTAACTGAAGAAAGCAAAGCAGGAGACACACTTTGGGTTGTTTTTTATACCGCAGCAAAGACACAATAAAGTATTGTGAATGTGTTGAATCTCTCTTTCCTCTCCCCACTGGAAAGGATAGGCATGACTCATGCAGGAAGTGGAGTGGTTTGATCCGTAGAATCTGTCTTTGTACTGCTAGAGACATGCCAATCATTTCCTGCTAGGAAATAGTCCTGGGAGTGTTTTCTGAAACTTTTGTTTTCACTAGTGCAAGGTTACGGATCTGCCTCCAGTACGTAGTCCAATCCAATCGGCTCTCCACCACACATGGGGTAACTGGAAATAATTTGACCTTTTTTGTTTTTTTGGACTTTTTTGTGTCCTGCTCATCAAGCTTCTATATCTTCTCCCGGAGCTACTCTGGAGACGCCCCATATTCCCTACCTGCGGCAGACAGTACTTTTCTTTCTGGGTAAAATGGAACAAACAAACAAACCACAAAAGGGTAGTAGGAAAAAAAAACTCTCGAAACTCTTCTTCAAAGCCTTACTGCTCACTCTCTCTCTCTCTCTCTCTCTCTCTCTATCTCTCTCTCTCTCTCTCTCTCTCTCTCTATCTATCTATCTATCTCTCTCTCTCTCTCTCTCTCTCTCTCTCCATGTTGAACTGTTTTTCTCCCACCCTGCGCTCCGTTCCCCAGTCTTTAAACTGTCACAACATTCCACTAGATCTCCCGAAAAACAACATCTCAGTATTTCTTCCGTAAGACAGACGGTGGCGTTCTGACATCGATGGGCACCATTCCCATCCACCCTGATGCAGCCTTGCTCTCCATCTGCTGCGGTGCATCCGCTGTGCGTCTGTGGCAGCTGACAGAGTCAGTCCGAGCGGCCCCTCGCTCCGGTTCTTCAAGGCCTGTTGAAGCCACGGCACAGCCATGATGAATCGGGTCTATTACTTTCTGATTATGCCCATACATCGCTCTAGCGAGTGCCGATGCCAAGAGTCTTAATAACACCAATCAGAGGCTAATGAATGTCACCAAGCTGCCGTAGTGTTGCGCTCCAACCCTGTTTCATAACTTCAATGGCCGTGCGCAGCTGGGTGGCAAAGTGGCAGACACAGCCGTGAGGGTAGGTCAACTCAATAGCGGGAACGCTTCAACCGCGAACGGTTCCGTTTTACGGCTCCCCGTCGCTCTCATTTGGCTTCACTCCGTCTCCTCTTTCTTTCTGTCCTCCTCATCTTTTCTTGGCCTTAATTGTCCACACCCCTCTCCCTCCCATCCTCCTATTCTCTGCTTTTCTCCCTTCCCTGACACAGCACAATCTGCAATTGAATAGCAAAGCACCTACATGTACTGTCTGTGTGACTACCTCATTCTACCAGTCAGGCAGACTGAGAAAAAGAGAGCAAGATCCAGCCCCTGTAGGAGCACAGGAGTTTGGGGACACAGCATGTTAAAATTGTCTGAATTCCCAATGAATTCCCAGTCAGTTCTCAATCCAATCCCCATCGATTCCCAAATCATCCAAAGTCAATTCCAGATGTAGTATCTGAAGTAGCAAAAGATACAACCCCTGCCTCGACAGCAAGTGAGTATTTCCTTTCTCTCTCCGTGCCACTTCCTCTCTCTCCTCTTTCTTCCCCTCTCTCTGTGACTTACCTTGTGTGTTGTTTACGAAGAGGCCAGGGTGGAGGCTGTCAGCTGAGAAGAGGCACCTGGAGAACAGGGCTGTCCTTAGATGAATTCTGCCACAGGGAATTCTAATGAGCTCTGAAGTGTCAAAAGTGCACTGGCTTTCCGACAGCTGGAAGAGAAAACATGCACACTCAAAAAAGAAACCTAGTGGAGTACCCAGAGCACACATTATTGCATACCGGCCATTTTGGGATCTTGTTTGCATTCAGAAAGAAGATTGAGTACATTTATGTGCATGTGTTTTGTGTGTGTGTGTACAGTATTTGTGTGTGTGTATGTGTACAGTATGTGTGTGTGTGTGTGTGTACAGTATTTGTGTGTGTGTATGTGTACAGTATGTGTGTGTGTGTGCATGGGCGAGAGAGAAAATGGGAGAGAGAACAAGAGAGGGTGTGATAGTGTGTTTGAGTTGCCCTGCAATGCAGTGAGGCTCAAGAGATCTATCAAAGGCTTCAATTTGGAAAACAGCTTTTTTTTTGGTCAGGTTTCCAAATTAGGCTATCGATCAGCTCTTTGAAACGTTCTTAGCATTGCCAAGTTTTGTTAATCCTTCTGCCAGCAACTTGCTGCATTGAATAAACTGTGTTTGATGTTAATGTGCACATATGAGTGTGTGTGTGTGTGTGTGTGTGAGTGTGTGTGTGTGTGTGTGTGTGAGTGTGTGTGTGTGTGTGAGTGTGTGTGTGTGTGTGTGTGTGTGTGTGTGTGTGTGTGTGTGTGTGTGTGTGTGTGTGTGTGTGTGGGAGGGTGATTATGTCGATGTAAGCCTACGTGAAAGCAGTTATGTCTGCTACAGTACAGTGCAAAAAAATTTGTGGGGATACTAAAAGAGAGATAGAATATCTTTAGCAAACTGACCCCCCCACACACACACACACAGACACACCCACGCACACACACACACACACACACACAGACACACACACCCCTGGGAGAGGAGGTGGAGGTATGCAGGTGGGACTAGAGGTGGTGCAGGTGGGACTTTTGTGCGTGGGTTCTTCGATGTCATGGCCGGAATACAACCAGAATATGACATCAGCTTGATGTTGTGTGCCTGCTGGGAAGAGGCCAAATGAGAAGGGAGGTGGTCGGGGTCGGTTCATCTACTCAGCTCATTTCAAAATGAAGATAGCCATAATGAGGACGGGGAGAAACATGGAGCCTCTCTAGTCATTAGAATCCGCCAGTTCTGCAACACATAGCCCGAGAGCACAGATTCCTCCCCAGCGGAGCCGCAGAAGACCCAGGGTGGCCCGGAGGAATGAAAACTGCTGTCGACGTGTTGTTCTCCTTGTCCTCAGATTCCCTGCTTAAATAGGTTAAGGAATGATCATTGTGTGAAGATTTCAAGGAAAGGGTGTGTGCTCTGTAATAGAAGACCGATTCCTGAACGCAGCTCCGGTGCCTGAGGCTTTTATCGCTAATTTCGACAAAGATACAGGGTTCAGAAGTGTCTCCTGGAGGTTTCGGGGCTCTGGATGGATCGAGTGGCAGAGTAATCAGAGATTAGGGACTCACACCGATGGGGAGTGTGGGAGGGAGCCACTGGCATCATATCTGACTTGGATCCTCTTGATGACTGTGTTATCGTCACTGTCTTTTAAAGCACGCATAGCATTACTTACGAGGCCACCTCATGGTCATAGCGTTGCATGGCATTGCATTAACATGGTCCTTTACACCACACCCAATGCTACCACAGCAGAGATCAGGATTGGAGAGAGAGAGAGAGAGAGAGAGAGAGAGGGAGGGAGGGAGGGAGGGAGGGAGGGAGGGAGGGAGGGAGGGAGGGAGGGAGGGAGGGAGGGAGGGAGGGAGGGAGGGAGGGAGGGAGGGAGGGAGAGGAGAGGAGAGGAGAGGAGAGGAGAGGAGAGGAGAGGAGAGGAGAGGAGAGGAGAGGAGAGGAGAGGAGAGGAGAGGAGAGGAGAGGAGAAGAGAGTGGAGGAGAGAGGAGTAGAGAGCAGAGGAGAGGAGAGGAGAAGAGAGGAAAGTGGAGGAGAGAGGAGTGGAGAGCAGAGGAGAGGAGAGGAAAAGGAGAGAAGAGAAGAGAGGAGAGTGGAGGAGAGGAGAGGAGAGGAAAAGAGAGGATGACCATGAGTCCAGCTCCTTCCATGGTGGGCCTCTTCTGGCTGCAGGCTTCAGAAACTGTGACAACAATGAGCCGCCAGACCAACCCAAGGGAATGAGAGACATCGAAAAAGAGAGGGAAGAGATGAAGCCGAGGTGGAGTCAATAAGACAACGAGGAAGGGTAGAGTGAAGGAGAGATTGAGGAAGGGTAGAGCGAAGGAGAGATGGAGGAGAGGTAGAAGAGTGTGGGAGGGTAGATGCAGAGGAAGGAGGAGCGGAGGAGATGCAGCTGGGACAGAGTGGGAGGAAGACAGCGAGAGGAGAGGAAGGAGAGAGGAGTGGGAGGAGAGGAAGGAGAGAGGGATGGTAGAAAGATAGATGGTATCTATCACAAAACCGCCGCCTTAAACATTAATACTAGTGGTTGTTCTTATTCAGTGATTCGTAGAGATATTCCACCTTCACTCTCCGAAAACATGATTTGGTAAAATGCTTTTATTATGAGATTTCTTCACAAAATCTATCTCCCCTCTCCATTTCTTTATCTAATTACATAAATCACACACGCAGCAAGAGAGAAAGAGAGAGAGAGAGAGAGAGAGAGAGAGAGAGAGAGAGAGGGGGGGGGGGGGGAGAGAGAGAGAGAAAACGCAGTACAACAAAGGAGATGGATAACAGCCAAGAAAGACCAGAGGCCTCCTCTGAGACTGGTTGTAAGGCTAGTTCCAAAGACAAGGCTGTCTGTGAGGCTAGATGTGAGGCTGACTGTGAGGCTAGATGTGAGGCTGACTGTGAGGCTAGATGTGAGGCTGACTGTGAGGCTAGATGTGAGGCTGACTGTGAGGCTAGATGTGAGGCTGACTGTGAGGCTAGATGTGAGGCTGACTGTGAGGCTAGATGTGAGGCTGACTGTGAGGCTAGATGTAAAGCTGGCTGTCAGGCTAGATGTGAGGCTGGCTTTGAGGTTTGCTGTGAGACTGTCAGTGAGACTAGATGTGAGGCTGACTTTGAGACTAGATGTGAGGCTGCCTGTGAGACTAGATGTGAGGCTGACTGTGAGACTAGATGTGAGGCTGACTGTGAGACTAGATGTGAGGCTGACTGTGAGACTAGATGTGAGGCTGACTGTGAGACTAGATGTGAGGCTGACTGTGAGACTAGATGTGAGGCTATAGCTGTAAGGCTGGCTACTGTGTCCTTTAATTCAACAACCCTAATGATCCACGAGGCCATGTCCCCAGCTTAGCAGAGACTGAGGAGCGACATCTCTGGCAGACACAGTCTTAGTCTGCTGTGCCTGTTTCATTTGTTCTGGGATACACATCCTCCTGGTTGGGGTCGTCTGCACTGCTCTCTTCAGATAATCTGCCAAGTATTATGAGCTCGTGTTTTTCCGCAACAAATGTCTCACTCCCCTCTATTCTCCTCTTCTCTTTTCTTCTGCTCTCTCTCCTCTTTCTCTAACCTCCTCTCCTCACCTCTCAACTCCTCCCCTCTCCAGTGCTGTTCTGAGAGTTAACACGTTGACGTGACGAGCAGCTTCTTCCTCACCCGAACCCCTTCCATCAGCACCCTGGCACCACACCCCAGCAGACGCACACCTCATTAACACACACACACACACTACACACGCAGACGCACACCTCATTAACACACACACACACTGCACACGCAGACACACACCTCATTAACACACACACACACTACACACGCAGACGCACACCTCATTAACACACACACACACTGCACACGCAGACACACACCTCATTAACACACACACACACTGCACACGCAGACACGGCGGGCTGTCACCCACCTCACACCCAAACCACACTTTTAAAACAAAGCACACGGTCGGACACATCCTTTTACGCCCCGCAACTTGGCGGGGTCACACACAAGCAGTCCAGATGGTCACAGTCCAGATATCCAGGCTAGCCTGTCACATGAAACGAATGGGTCATTAGCTTTCTATGGCTCCCTCAACTCCCTGACCAGTGCTACTAGGTGGAGAACCCCCTCCAGTCTGGGTCACAGGAAGCTACAGAAACCTTCTTACCCTCCGCCGAACACCCTCGGCAGACACTGTAGTGAGAGAGAGAGAGAGAGAGAGAGAGAGAGAGAGAGAGAGAGAGAGAGAGAGAGAGAGAGAGAGAGAGAGAGAGAGAGAGAGAGAGAGAGGTGACACCACAAAAGAAAAGAGCGTGGTGCATGCGTCTGTGAGCAGAACACAGAGGGAAGGAAAGATAGAGGACTAGAGGTTCGGTTCGCTCGTGTGTCAGCCTGTCCACACAACGCTCAAAATGTATCTCCATTGTTCTGCCTCCCGGTGTCTGTCCTCCCTCAAATGTGTCCCCATCCCTCCTTTCAACTTCTGTCTATTTCTGTTTGTGTCCTCCCTCCTTTTCTGCCTGTCTGTTGTGCAGACACTCACACTCCAGAGCACTATCCTCGACTGACCTGAGCCATCTTTATTACAGCCATATCTATGTTGTACACATGTAGGATCCAACCTAGCTGTTTTTTTTTGTCAACTCCAATAGTGATTGACTGTGCTTTTGTGGCATTGTTTGCCATCATCCTGAGATGTTTTCCCACATCCCCATGGCTTTTTATGCCACTATTATGCAGTTTATCTAACGTCACCACAGATCCCACAGACGCCCACAGTTTCTGCTCTCCAGGTTGGTGTAAAGCCAGCAAACTGATTTGTCATTCTGTAATTCAGTCAGTCTAGGTTACAGGTTAAAGTGTCCAATGTGGCAGGATAAAGAGTCATCCCATAGATAAAGTGAGCTTTATCTCCATTGTCAACGAGAGCCAACAATCAATCAGGATTACAAATGTAAAGACAGGACCGGGAGGACTGAGAAAGGGGAGAGGAGAAGAGCGAGAAGAAGGAAAAAGAAGGGAGAACAGGAGCAGAGAGAAAAGGAGAACAGAGGAGTCGGTCATGATGCGCCATAGGGCAACCGGTGACAGAACACTACTGCCCCCTTCTGGTGGAGGTCCGAACTGACGTGAGGCAACACTGTGAAGGGCTCAACTCAGATGTAATCAAAGGTTTTTTCCCGAAGCTCAGCCTGCAGACCACGCCGGTTTCTCTTCCCTCTCCGTCTTCCTCGTCTTATACTGCTGATGGTACTTTCAGCCCACAACGTTATTATTTCACGCTTTCTCTCTTTCTCTCTCAAACATCAACGAAAGATGGACAGCCACTTGTTTCAATCATTTCTAAGCACAAATCAAAACAATGGATTATCATGTCTTCTTTCCCGTGTAGTACATTTTCATGAATTAGTAATGCCTATGTTGCAATACTATAATTGAAAATATTGGACTTTGTTTTAGAATTGCTATATGACCTAGCAATGTGATACAAAGATGAACATTATATTCACTCAACCCCATACAGTCATTTGCTAATTGTACTGTGAACATCTAGATGACATGGATGCACATTCATCTGGTGGGAACATTCTTAGCAGGTTCCTTCTATATTTGGAACTGAGTCCTGAAATATAACATTCTCACTCTCAGCCCTGAAATTTCCCATGTGGGGGGAAAAGAGAACGAGAGAGAGAGAGAGAGAGAGAGACGGAGAGAGAGAGGGGTGCTCGGATATCTCCTGTAGTGTACCTGAGGCAAGCTAGTCTCCTAGCAACCACGGAAAGGCATGACTTCAACATAAAAAATAGCAGTCTTACACATCGGCATCCCATGATACTCAAGAGGACAGTGTACTACAATTTAAAAGTAAGATTCCTGTCAGACTTTAGCAAACTTTTGCTAAAGAGTTTGAAGTGTGTGTTGCTCTGTTACACAGACATATCTTTTGTGTCAGGTTATTGGCACCCGAGCGCTAACCCAGGATGAATTGGATTTCTAATTGAAAATGTGATAGCGCACTAGCGCCCACTCGTCTGCTGCTAAACCCTATCATGCCTCCGTCCAAGGGAAACTGATGAAACCTTTTCATCAACCCCCCTCCCCAACAGATGTGGAAGTAGCAAGGCAAAACAAGAAGAAAATGTAGATGGGAAATTGAACTGTCAAATCGCGCATGTTGGCCACTGTGCCCTAAAACCTTTTACACTCGTCACTACCTTTCTTCCGTCCCAAATTCTCTTGCATACTTTTCTTTCCCTCTCTTTTCCTCCTCCTCTCTCTCCACCTCTCTCGCTCTCTTACAAGATGATTACCAAAATAATAGTGTTAGGAAGGTCCTTTGTCAAAACGCAAATACAGCAGAGACTTTGACTGCCCTTACATACAGTGTTCTTGTTTTACATGCCATTCACATCTTTATCAGTTCCTCTTTCTGTTTCTCTGTCTGCTTTAACACAGAAATAGCCAGGTGTTCAGGAGCTTCCATTTTGACTCTGGGTGCAGATGGTGTGAAATGTGAGAGGGGTATTAATAGCTCGCATGCAAAGCTCCTCTCCTCTAAAGTCAATGTTTATTTGATGTCCTCACTAGTACCCATGCTCTATCTTTTGAACCTTAAAGCACGCAACTTTCACACTCGAGAGCGCATGAACCACAAGCTGTAGACGTTTAACAGTCATGCTTTGCAGCAGTGGAGTTTCACACAAGCGCTAGCACACAAACAGCACTGAATCAATCAGGGACTGAACAAACTGTCTGGATGTCAAAAGTTCCTCTGTCCTATAAAAGCATGTTTTCCTTGTCAGGGTCTATGAGTGAACATTAATAACTCAATGTGGTCCAAGCACAAGAGGATACTAGCATTCCAATTGTTTGTTCATATTCCAACCAGAACACATAAAACTAGGGCTGCCGTTCTTGATCTGATGGAAGGATTTGTCCACAGGATATTGTATTTCAGACGATGGTTCAGGTGGTTCAGTTGAGTCACGTCAGTTTAGGATTCATCTCCTTCAGCCTAACAGACAAGAACTAACCTGTGGTCCTGTTCAAAGACTAAAATATGTTTCCCCCCCAAGTTCTTTTTCTAAATAAAAGAGAGAGTAGGCTTACAAAGTGCACGACTGAAAAGCCTTTTCAAAGCTGTGTCACCGCAGAAATAACGCAAGCCCCCTCACTACCATGTTCCTCTCAGACCCACACCAAGTACATAGAACACATGCGCTCACCGATGCATTTGCACACTTTTACAGACACAAGTGCTTTTGCACACACAACACATACTTTTTCTCGCACACACACACACCATTAGACACATTATTGACACATTCAATCACACACCCAATCCCTCACATTTGAACAGCTTGCACACACATCACCCCATCCTTTTCCACTCAGCCATTCATTCTCTCACTCATCCTTTCATTACTGTAAACCTCTCTCTCTCTATCAATCCAGCTCAGCTCCTCCTGTGACATGCATATTTTATAGACAACCTTTCATTCCAATTCCAGCTTGGAACCCCAAGGGTGCATTCTGGGTAAAAGTCAGATCGTCGAGGCAAACATTTTCCTCCCAGCTGCCAAGAACTCAACAGGATACAGATTAAGCTTTCATCTATGTTAATGCTACCATTTACACTATCTTACAGAAGGTATACGGACCAAGTTATATACGTGTAAAATGTCACCTAGGTAAGGTAGATACCATAACATAAAATCTGATTTGAGGTATTGACCCAAAGACACCAATCAAGAATAGCAATAAAGAATGGCCGAATGATGGGTATGCAGTGGAATGAAGCGAAAATAACAAATCGATTACAATTTAGTTTTGGCCTCGGAGGAGATCAAGGAGCTAATTTGGAGAATTTTCTATCGACCCCGGACTTTTCCGTATCGTTTCAGAGTGAGGAGGCCAGTCTCTTGTGGTCGGGAAATGAAATCAGAAAGTCAAGGAGAAGAAGCATCAATGGCAGCATTGTTCTGCTGGAAAGTATATATTTATTTTCCGACAAATGTAACAACCGCTGGAATAACTTTCCGTCTTTAATGTCAACCTTTCCATTATTTCACATCCCTCCCTTCTCCTCCTCCACCCGACTCCTCTCCTCCATTTCATCTCTCGCTTTTTCGTTTCATTGAGAGAATCACTCTTTCACTCTTTCGTCCCTCCTTCTCCTACTGTACCTTCCGCTTTGTTTTTGTCTGCGTGTTTTCTTCCTGAGCTGAATGAACAGAAAGAACGTGAAAAGGTTTATGAGGTTGAAATGGGCTGCCTGATGCATCTATGACAGTGGAACCCCTCCAGAAAATGTACCACAAAGACACATAATAATAATGGGAACGGTGAATAAACTGTGCCCCCCCCTCCCCCCTCCCCTTATCCTCAGCTGTGAGGGGTAGAACGGGCCGCACAGACTAACTCTCCAGAGCGTTTCAGGTCTTCTGCTCTGTTTTCCTGGGTCCCACGGGTAGACACGTGGATCCTCCATGACATCATCCTGCCTCCATCCTCTAACAAGCTGCTGTGTTCCTGGGGGTGGCCCCAGGGGACAGGGGTTGCTAGGGACACACATGGGACATATAGGGGACATGGGGCTTTGGGGAATTCAATTTTTCAGATTCGGAAACTAACAAACACTCCCTAAGCCCCTGGAAGCTGGCTTCCATAAAACCCTCAGGAGTGGAAGCCCTATTTTTCTCCTTACCTTCCATCAAACACCTTTTGATTGGTTTCTTGACAGGAGATGATGTCATCGTGCATAGCCAGCTGACTTCTTTGCTATTGACTAACAGTCTTTACACGGCATAATGAAAATGTGCGCACAAACTCTGTGTTCAGTTTGCGATGAGTGCTCTTGAGTGTGTTATCGATCACAAAGCTAAGTGCTTTTGACATTCTCGGTTAATGGGAAATAATGCAAATAACTCAAGCAAGTTATTTTGCATCAAAACGGCAGTCGGGGGTCCTGGAGAAGGTCCAAAGGGAGATCATCACCATGTGACCTCTGTCTAAAACACATCCATTAAAAATTGACAATGACCGGCCATCTCTTTTTCCCTCTCTTTTTTTCTTCTCTCTGGAATAGTTCATTACCAGCCAAAAATGGCCTCAAGGACAGTTGGACCCACCAGCAACCTGCTGAAAGAGAAATTAAACTTTTTTTTTTCAATCAATATCAAACTGTGAGGAGAATAGAGGGCAGTGGGGGTGAGGGAAGGATACATCATGACATGACACCGTTCTCAGAGCTAGCGGGGCCAGGGGAGGTCGCTGACTCACTGGGGCCTGTTCCCTGCAAACTTTGGCCAAATACACCAGAACGCTAAATCAGCCCTTCTCACATCTGTCTTGGAATGACCTACAGAGAGCGAACAGAAATTACGGTTGGTAGTTAATTAATTCACCAACGGACATTGCTATTCAAGGACGCCCTTGTCAACAGTAAAAAAGAATCCCTTAGTGGGATAGGCAGTTTTTTCAGTAATATTTGCATCGGCTATCAATCAAAACCTTAACTAAACAAACACATAAATCTTTAAGATGTCGCAGTTTATATCCATCCTGTACTGGAGACACACCTAATTGCTTTCGCTTTCAATAGCGTAATGCTTCTTCAAGCATTACAGCATGTCTAGCATCCACATATCATGAAAGGTTTTTAGAGAGAGCCCCCTGTCAGCCTTGGGGCCTTCAAAGTAGCTCTACTCCAGTTTCCCTCTATCTGGTCCTCATTTACAGGTCTGATATGACACAATGTAACACAATATGCCATGTGATTACAGTCCTGGTGCTGTAATGACTGTAGAGTGATCCAATGGTAGGTGTGTGGAGAGGGAGGAGATGCACACAAGAACCACAAGGCCGCATCTTGAGTTTCGTACCGCAACCTTGAACTTCTGCCCCGACGTGGCTCCATGTAGCTGCCCCTGCTCTGCTTCCAGCTCGCTTCTGCCGCTTTGCTCCAGCCGACGCTGCTTCTCTCCAATCTCTCTTTCTTCTCACACCATGTCTGACCTCTCTCTCTCGCTCTGTTTCTCTCGCTCTCTCTCTCTCTGTTTCTCTCTCTCTCTGATTCTCAGTCCACCTGTATCTCAGTCTCCCTCTCACCCCTGTCTCTCCGTCCCTGGCATTTCGACCCCCTCTCTCCCTCCCCCCCCCCCCCCCCCCCTCCTCCCCCCCTCTCCCCTGTGTTCTCATTACCTGCCTGTCTCATCGTTCAGGAGAGCCGTGGCTCGGCCCCTGCTATCACAGCCAGCCACCAGACCCTCAACACTCATTTCCCATCAAGATACAATGGAGGACAAGAAAGAGGGAAAAAAAAGCCAGAAGTCAGAAGTACCTTCTGACTTCTTACAAGCTCGTTTTCACAGCCGAAGCAGGAGAAATGCTAATTTAACCGAAATCATTATTAGTGATTAGCGCCTTAGGCGCCGTGTGCTCCTTTTATTTTGCACAGTATCAGATATGATTGAATTTATTATCCAAAGTGAGACACATTATTGGAATCGATGGGTCTGACTGAGCTTCCGGCTGCAGACTGTGAAATTGACAGGTACAATACCATGACAGTCCTTACAAATGTACGTTTCGGAGCCGTGACCTCCAAATCAATTACAATGACAATTTTGGATGATGCATTCAAAGCGTTCTCCTGGAATGGAATGGTGTGGCGCCCGCCCCTGATTTGAAAGGACTGACAGAGCAAAGGACAACAGCAAAGACGATGAGATTTAGATTGGATTCACAAGTGAGAAACTGATGAACAGAACGTCAACAGGGGAGGTCTGACACAGACAGGAAGTCTAGCGTTTGTGTCCTCTCCACTTCACTTCCTATAGGTGGTAGATGATTCTATTTTTACAGTGTGCAATTTTTCCAACACATCCAGCCACACCACTTGTGTGGGAAGACACAGTTGGAGATAAACAGTGAGGGGTGGGGGGGGGGGGGATGACGTGATAGACTGAAAAGTATTCTTACAATTCTGACAGTGAACCCCAAGTATAGCTCAATCTGAATCACCCCACAGTCTAAAGATAGGATGCAGCTTCCATTAAAAAGCCCTTCATCAATGCCTCATTACTTTCTTTTTTCAAAAACTTTCTTTTTTCTTTTTTTGATCGATTGATTCAATCAGTGTCTGAAAAAGAAATTCGAATTCCCGCACATTATTAAGTCTGGGTGGTTTCGTCGTCATGAATGTATTTTAAGGCAGCTGTGGTGTTTCTTGACAATGATTTATCATGGCGGAAATGGAAAGTGATGCTGTCTCACTGACTCCACCGATGATCACTTACAGACGGAGCCTGTCACAGTGAATCATCGATAGAGAGGGAGAGGGGGGGCATATAGAGCAACAGACAGAACGTTAGGCAGGCAGCCAGATCAAGGACGGTTGTGAGAACAGACGAATGAGCAGACAGACAGACTGAGGGACAGATGAACAAACAGATGGGTAGGAAGATGGATGGACAAACAGACAGTGATTGAAATTAAGACAATTATGAAGGGCATGATGATCGGGGGAAAACCAATCGATCCATTTATTATTCATACAATTACAAATTAAGTAACAACTGTATAGAGATATTTCCGGAAAACACAAAACACAATCTTTCGTTATCCTGGTTTAGGTCAGTCTTTTCAATGTGAAGGAAACTGCACATTCTTGCTGCCAGCACAACTCAACTGCCAGTCCAACAACTGAGAATGTTTGGAAATGACGCCACCTGGTGAAAACGAGAGAAATTTAAAATACCATCTAGTTTTAGATGGTATTTTTTTCAAAATGTGATGAGCAGTCTACACAAGAACAGGATTCTGCTGACATCTGCTGGTGGCTTGATCCAACATCACTGGAGATTGTGTGTTCATAGTTTTTGCCCCAGGAGATCAGTCATGAGTAGTTAACGATTTTATCGGATAACAACTATGGGAAAGTAAATATTACTGAGAGGGGAAACAGAAGAGCGTTGGAAAAACAAGTTAGCTCGGTTATCTGTTAAATTTTACTTCACCTGTGTCCTGTTAATCTTACATTTAATCATTTAGGAGACACTCTTATCCAGAGCGATTTACAGTAAGTACAGGGTCATTCCCCCCGAGGCAAGTAAGGTGAAGTGCCTTACCCAAGGACACAACGTCATTTTGCACGGCCGGGAATCGAACTAGCAACCTTCGGATTACTAGCCCGATTCTCTAACCGCTCAGCCACCTGACTCCCTAAAAAATCTAGGCCACCGGGCAAATTTGTACTCTGGGGTATTATCTGGGGTTCTGCTGGGCCCCCTGTCTGACATGGGCCCTTAGAATCATCCTAATATTCCCCCCAATTACCCGTGGGTCAATGTACAGTACCAGTCAAAAGTTTGGACACATTGGGAAAATGTGTCCAAACTTTTGACTGGTACTGTATATTTTGACATTAATCTGGAAATAATCCGAAAGTTATGACCCCCTGGAGAGGATCTTTCTAAACCACGGACGGACCCTGACGAGCTCAGAACTGGACCCCCCGCAGTTCGCGTCTCATACAGGCATCGGGGTGGACGATGCAATCATATACTTTTGCTGCACAGATCCCTCTCTCACCTGGACAACCCTGGGAGCATTGTGAGGGTCTTCTTTTGAGGTTTCTCCGGTGCTTTCAACACCATTCAACTTTCACTGGAGGGGGCCGGAACGGACTGTCACCTGGCTGCATGGACCATTGACTACCTGACCACCAGACCACAGCACGTGAGGCTTTGTCACTGTGTGTCTGATGTGGAAGTCTGCAACACAAGGGCCCCTCAGGGAACTGTTTTCTCCCCTTTCCTCTTCACTCTGTACACATTAGACTTCAGAAACAACACGGACAACCGTCACATCCAGAAGTACTCTGATGACATAGCCATTGTGGGCTGTTTATCTGAAGGGAATGAGAAGGAATACAGGGAGCTCATCACTGACTTTGTTGACTTAACCACCAAAGTCGCCTGTACTTACTGAGGAGGCTGAGGTCCTTCGGAGTGTGCAGGACTTTTCCATGACACTGTAGTGCAAGGCCGTAGTCATGGAGTCAACATTGGGGGAGACGAATTACATTTTTTATAATAATTTCGGATAGCGTGCGTGGTTGCCTGTCGTACCGTAGCATATTAATATTTTTATATCAATATATTGGGGGGGACATTTTGACCAAATTTGAATATATATATCATGATTACAGCCTTGCTGTAGTGGCATCTGCAGTGTTTTACGCTGAGGTCTGCTGGGGGTGTGGTCTGCTGGGGGTGTGGTTTCCTGGGGGTGTGGTCTGCTACGGTTGTTGTCTACTGGCGGTGTGGTCAGCTGGGGGTGTGGTCTGCTGGGGGTGTGGTCTGCTGGGGGTGTGGTCTTCTGGGGGTGTGATGTGCTGGAGGTGTGGTCTGCTGGGGGTGTGGTCTGCTACGGGTGTTGTCTACTGGCGGTGTGGTCAGCTGGGGGTGTGGTCTGATGGGGCTGTGGTCTGCTAGGGGTGTGGTCTGCTAGGGGTGTGGTCTGCTGGGGGTGTGGTCTGCTGGGGGTGTGGTCTGCTGGGAGTGTAGTCTGCTGGGGGTGTGGTAGCAGGAGACTGAACAAGCTGATCAGGAGAGCCAGCTCTGTCCTGGACGGCCCTCTGGACCTCACTGAGGAGGTGGGTGAGAGGAGGATGCTGGTGAAGCTGACGTCCATCATGGACAACATCTCTCACCCCCTCCATGACACTGTGGGAGCACTGAGCAGCTCCTTCAGCTGCAGGCTGCGGCACCCAAAGTGTAAGAAAGAACGTTTCCGTAGGTCCTTCATCCCCTGTGCCATCAGACTATTTAGCAACATGTGCAATTATGTGTAGCTACACTGTCATTTATCACTGTAAACTGCCCCACAACAAACACTGTCTTTAGGTGTGTATTTTGTACATGGGTGTATATTTCTGCACATCCTTTGCATAGTTTTATATTTATATTTATTGATTTCTTCATAATTTTGTATTTAATTTCCAAGCACGATTTTCTATATTTAAATCGGTTGCTGTAACGATGAATTTCCCCAGTGTGGGATGAATAACGTCAATCAATCATTCAATAACATAAAATACCTGATGTATTGCAAATGTAAGCTCATTTGTGGCATTGCCACAAATTCCTTTGAACAAATGGTTAGATGTTCTTGAGTTGTATTCCTTCCATTGAAACTTGTCACACTGAGGTGGATTTGATATACTCATCAGAAGCTAGATTGACTTGACTATACCCTGACCAAGGAGAAATATCACGCCATTCTTCAGAGACAAGCTTTACCCTCTGGTTTGTATATTTTAGGAGAAGGATTCCTACCTCAGCAGCATAATGACACCAAACACACCCCAGATTTTGCAAGAGAACGACTTGAAGATGAACGAAGACCAAGAGGTCCTGACTGTCATTATCTTTTCTCCACAGTCACCTCACCACAACCCCCTTGAAAAAATGTTGGGGCACACACAAGGCTGAGAAGGCCAAGCATTCTGATTCATCACAAGTAGCTCCTATGATTCAAAGATTCAACTTTTCAACAGTAAAATATTTCACAGCGATTTAAAACCGTTACAACTAACCAACAAGAGCAACAAGTCTCTCAATAAGAGTCATTGTGATCCTGGAGGAAACTAACATCAGGCCCAGCCAAGCATTCCTACAAGTGAACAAGTGAATTAGTAATGAAATAATGAGTATTGCATTCTAAACAAGTTTAACATTGAAGTATCTTGACTAGTGGTCTCTGACTTTTGAACCCTGCTGCGAATGTACTGATAAACAGTACTGTGCAAAGGTTTTAAGCACCTCCTTCCATGAATATTGTCTCAAATACAAATATTTATGTCTTCTGTATTTGTGCGGCAGTATAAAAGTGAAATGTTGAGAAACTTTTTGTTTACTCATTCCATTGCATTACTAAAAGCATTTTTACTTTATCTTGCTATTACGCTTTTATTTGTGCCAAAACATTTTGCACAGTACTGTACTACATTTTACATTTACATTTGTAGTAGTTACATATATATATAAATTGGTGGTGTTTATAGTAAGTTTAAACTTTTATAAATTTACTGTCAACATATAACGATTAAGCCCCAAAGTTTTTATTTTGAAAGCTTTAGATACCCTGACAGAGGGATGGTGAACAGAACCTGGCAACCCTTGCTTAACCTCGTGCACTGTGCGCGTGTCCGTGTTGTGTGGATACTGAAATGTCTGAAGAATAGAAAGGATAGAAGCGATGCAGGGATGAATGATAATTTCAGTGACTGATTTACTACCATAAGGTAAGTTGAGACAAGTTAGTGTCCTTAATCTTAATTTGCTAAACACTCAAAACAAATGCTTACATGCTGCGTTGGTGCAGAACACAAAGGTTTTCTTCCCAGGAAAAAATGCCGGGGTTATTATGTGGAGGGCCCGCCAGTTGTGTCTTAGAAGTCGCCGAATAGGTAGTTCTACGGCGCAATGGGGATCTCAATATATCTCAGCATTAAGAAATAGAGAAACGTTTGAAAGGTTGGCGTGGAAAAATAAGACCGATTGTAATTGCCTCGACCGATGTTGTCAATGTAGATATGGTTCACGTTACGTGGCCGGGTAGCGGGGGAACATTGTTCACTCTTCGGTGTCTCCTAGCGATACACACCGGGCATCAATGCAGTCCGAGCCGCTAGAGGGATACGGGGACAGCCAGGGTGGCGTTGCCGCAGCCGAAATGGAGGAGCCAAGCAATTTTTCGAAACGAAACACGCAAAGGCTGTTATGAGACAGGCTGTAGAATAGAAAAGATGATTATTTTATTCAGGTGCAGCTCTACACAAATTGGCACTTTTAGCTAAAGTTACTGTACATTTTAGAGTCGATTGAAGCGGCTACTGTCTTTAAAGGAAACCTTTTTTGTGATAGTGGCTGTTGGCAGTTTTTCGGACAATGGCTGTCGGCTATGTGGCCATTTGATGTTTGCATACAGCCTATAGCCTATAACACTATTGGAAAGCAGCCTAAACAGTATTGTTATTAAAGAGTAGTACCTTAATAACTTGCTTAGAGGCCCAATTAAATTGAGGCATTTAATTTCTTCGTTCGCTCGGCCCTCCATCGTTTATTCACCTGAGGTAATATAATCTCTGGTTAGAACCTCGGTTGCAACATTAGGCCATATTCAGACTCTTTAGATGCAGCACTGCAATAGAACGCTGAGTTCAAGCTGCGCGCTACACATGACTACCCCGCTACACCTGCTAGTTTGATACTGTGCATCCGCGCATGACGTGCATAGGGAATCTAATAGGTTGAGTCATGCACGAAGTTGATCATGAATAATTACATTTATTCAAACTTTTTGGCATGCTACTTTGGCCTTTCACGAATTGTGATACTAAATGAAAGTCGTTTTTTGTGTGAAATTTGTCATTTCAAGTTACAAATCAAATCTCTATGATTTCAAATCTCATAATCTATGATTGTGAATAATACGATGTCCATTATCATATACAATGCCTGTTTAATGAAGTATAAGGCTGCTGAATGGAACATTTGTAATTGAATTGCAATGAAAAGGTATTGATTGATAGCTAAACGTTTTCTTCTTTTTGTCTCCCTAAGGTTTTAGAATGTGAGTGTGGTCAAAGGCAGAGACTGCACTCCTATGGTCCACAGACCTCCCAGCTGCACATTAGAATGTACTTGATGAACGTGCCTCCAGTTGCGCCTATTCACACAGAATGGAGAACCTGCGGCCCACCCAGAGGCTTTAGCCTACCGCTTTGCTTCAATGACTCTGACAGCGACCTGTCCTCCACTGGCACACCAATCCCTGAGAAGGTCCAGATGATCATAGAGAGCCTGAGAAGCACCCAGTCCTCACTCGAGATGGGCGACGAGGTCGAGGGAAATGTGTTATCGGCACAGGAGGCTCGACCCCAAGGCTGTAAGGCCCGAAGACAGGGAGGAGATCCAATGGCTGGACCCAAACCGAAATGCAGGGGTTCAACTGACCCCTTCCTGCCAGAAATATCCTCACCTGTCGGCTCCGGAAGCCAGGAGTCTGACAGTGATGACTCGGTAGACAGGGGGATTGAGGAGGCCATACAGGAGTACCTGAAGGAAAAAGATGGCTGCAAACGCAAGGCCGAGCTAGCCACCAATGTTCTCCAACCATCCAAGATCCCAAGGACAGATCAAACCTATCAAGACAATCCCAAACAATATTCAGAGAGCAATAAGGTATTGACTGCCAGCAACCAGGCTCCAAAAATCCTGAAAGCAGAGGCCCAAGCCGTCCCACTTGTCCCGTCTTTGAAAAAACTCACCAAGAGCAAGGTGCCTCTCAAAGAGAATCCTTTCAAGAGAGTGGACACGTGCAAAGTCACCGAAGTCCAAAAGATGTATCCTGGACCCGCCGTTGCGAACCCCGTGTCTGACAAAGTGACTAACCCTGCGGCCGTGGAGGAGGGGGAGGACTCTCCGGACTCCAGCAGTGACGACGGCATCGAGGAAGCCATTCAGCTGTACCAGCTGGAGAAGAAGGAAGATAGACACGAGCCAGGTGAGAGGGAAGCCTGTAAGCCTCTGGCTGTCAAAGAGGAAGACACTGACTCCAGCAGTGATGACGGTATTGAGGAAGCCATCCGCAGCTACCAGCTGGAGAAGCAGAATGAGAAGAAGCCTGTGCTCAAGCCGCCTTTACTCAAACATAAGCTTGTAAGCAAAGAACCATTATCATACCCTTCAGTGATCTCTAATAGTGCCCAGGAAATTAAAAGAAACCGCTTGTCCAGAAAGAAAAAGCCAGAGAAGGATGTCAAATCTCTGCTGCAGATGCGGTCTCCGTCCACCCTTATTAAGAATACATTTATGGTCAGCCATAAAGTCAAACGAAATCGAGGATCCAAGATGGAACCCTTACTAGAGCAGCCCACGTCAGCGACCCTGAAGGTCGCCACGACTACAACTGCTGAACTCATGTGTGCCGAGGCCATACTGGACATTTCAAAGGCAGTCATGCCAGAGGTCTTCAATCCCAACGTGAGCCTACCTGGCAGCAAGTGTCCACAACCTTCCCTCATTATCTCCTCCGAGTACCAAGGCAACGAAAGTGACGAAAGCTCTGTCGACAGCGAGGACGGGATAGAGCAGGAAATCAGAAAGTTTCTGGAACAGAAGGCTCAAATGCACAAACAAGGTCCCGATGACTCCACGTGTGCCTCAACAGGCCTTGACTTGGCCTGTGATGCAAGTGGTCCAGAGGGGGTCAACAGGCTCAGTCTGGAGGTGCTGAAACAGGGTCCGAAGAAACCCGGGAGGTCTGTGACGCAGAACAAAAAGCTGAAAAGGGACTGCAGCAGCAAGTTGGTTTCAAAGGAAGAAAGGGGGACTGATCAGAGAATTAAAGATCAGAGCATTCCAACGCCCTTAACAGAGCCCGTCAGAAGCTCAAGCCCGTCGGTGTCTCACCAGAGAGACACCCAACAGCTCATGGCTCAGTCGGAGAGGAGAGAGCAGAGTGACGGAGACAAGAGCAGCTCTCTGGACAGCGATGAGGATCTGGATACTGCAATAAAGGACCTGCTCAAGACTAAGAAGAAGATCAAGAAGAAAACAAGGGATCTGAAGATGAAGTCAAGGAAAGGCCTCAAAGAAGTGGATACCTTGCCGTCTAAGAGGCTCCCAGCTGAAGTCATATCCAAGCCTGCTGTGCTAAAGAGTATGACTGCTAACACCAAGGGTAGGCATGATAGCAAAGAGACACCTAGGTTGAGTAAAAGCACCCCACAGCACAAACAACTGAGCAATAAAAGAAAAGACTCCTTAGATCAAGCAAGTGAAACAGGTAGATCTAAAGGGAATGGAGTCCCAGAGAGCCAATCGGGTGACAGTAATCAGGTGATTGTCCAGATCAAGGAAGACAGTAGCTCGGTAGACAGTGATGACAGCATCGAGCTGGAGATCAGGAAGTTCCTGGCTGAGAAGGCCAAGGTTTGCACCCCAATGGGAACTGTGGGCACAGACGAGATGGGGAAATATGACATCATTGCAGGCACTGATCCACTCCCGGAGAAGGACATTAAATTGGAAAATCAGCTGGCTGAAATTCCAAAAGGGGACCATACCCAGTTCCTTGAATCCCATTGTTCTCCGCGTGCCTCTGTGCAGAAAGATAGCCAGGATGGAGGTATCTCTCTAAATACCTCCACTGCCTCTCCAGCCTACTCTAGCTCTGCCACCAACCTGCCCAGGAGTCCGTGCTTCACCCCAGCCTTTACCCACAGGTCCAGTCCTTTGGAGCCTGCAGATGGAGCCGGACCCGCTAGAACTCAGAAACTAAGAAGGTTCAGTTTCAGTTCAAGCCACAACAATTCCCAGAATATCCCATCAGAGGTGACGAGGTGCGGGGCTGTCCCAGGACATGGCACTCTACCCAGCACTGACTCAGACATTTTGCACGAGAGCCAGGCGATCCCCCCAACTGCTGATACAAGAAACAGAATCCAGAGCCCTAACCCATTCCATTCAACCTTAGCCAGAATGGGTGAGACTGCAGCAACCACCCTGTATCCATACCCATGTGGCGATGGCATCTCTCATCGGCGAAGAAACACTGACTCTGCCCGAGATGCACCCGTCACCGTCTGTCCATCTGCGAGGAGCAACCAACCTATAGTTCCTTTCCACTGCTCCCCAGAGATGCCTGTGTCTGCTGTCTCCCGCCCCCCTTTCATTGGTGCCCACCTCCCTCCCACTTCCACCAGGCAGCCTGCAGGGAGGTATTTCATGCAGAGCCTAGTACCAGGAGGTCACTGGGGTCAAGTCCCAACCCCGGGCCGGTCCCAGAGCAGCGTGGCGCACGTGTCCAAAGACCAGACCACGTTTGTTCCACTATCAGCTAGTAAGACCAACCACATCCAGGTCAGGAGCAGGGAGGCAAGCAAAGGGAAGGACAGGAGCTCCCCAGTATGGGGCGAGAGAGAGATTGGAAGGGAGAGCAAGAAGATAGAGGGCCAAGAAAAGATAGCGGGGGAAGGCGATTGTGTAGACGAGACCGAATGCGAGTCAGATGAAAGCAGAAGCCCAGTGAAGAAGCAGGGGTTTTCCACTTTGTAAGTACATGTATTTCCTCTTGTTTGTGAGGCCACATAGCATCGCAGACCAAGTTTGATTTGAGATACCATTGAGTTTGCCCTTGTAGTAGAAATTTAAGTGTAGCCTATTTTGTTTGTAGGTACCATGGGAATGTTGATACAGTATATAATGCATAAAGCTTTCATTTTATATGTTTGTACATTTATACAGCTATTTAAATCTTAAACAACGTCAAGATGTCAAGACTTTACTTTGTGCAGTTATGCCCTGAGATTAGTTATTCCATATTGAAATCACTGGAACGCCTGAAAGCAATACAAACCATCAACTGACATGAGGTTTGCATGAATCATTAGAATGGGCAAATCCATGCATATCTGTGTGTGGCCGTACACTTTTCATTAATCTCTGAACTGAGACAAATTGTTATCGGCACATTAATGTCAATTAATTGACATTGGTAGAAGAAGAAAAAAACATGTTGGTATGAATTCTCAACAATCAAACTATGGGGTGGTTATTTACCAGAAACACAGATGAACCGACATCTGGTGCTAAACGAACCAGTACAGTTCCACAATAAAATGGTAACTGGCTGTAGTACAATTCTGGAACCGAGTAACCTTTAACAGAAACTCAAACTAGACCTGTATCATGTGCGAATGACTACAGTTTGCTTGGCATTACAATGAAATGTGTTTGTTTGTTTTAATTTTGCCAAGTAGACACGTTTATTGTGATTGTCTAGCTCTGACTCCACACTCATGTAGGAATAATCATCAACTATGTTTAGCTGAAGCAGTCAAAGTTTAGCACCCATGTCCATTAAAACGGTTTAGTTTGTATTCAATTAGATGTGTCGGGTAAAATACAGTTGTATGTAGTGTCAGGTATGTTCCCTCCATTTCCTTCTACATGTGGCTGAGCTTATGTTCGTTTCAAATTTACAGTTTACAAGTTGCCGCACTGCCCATCTCAATAGCTCTGTCCCTCATTAGAATTCCACAGTCCTCACAGCAAATCCTTACAGCGCTCCTTGTAACTTCAAAATGCCAACTGGCGTTTTAAGTTATTGCTTTTTATTTTGACTGGTATATGGTTGAGTCGTTTTCCTTGAATTTCTTATGTGAAAAGAATGTTATTTATTTTTGTTTATGAAAAAATGAGGAAAAAAGACACTTACTGAACATGCTGTGCATCGCCAGTTTTCATAAATATTTTGCAGAAATTGAAACTTTACCCCTCCAGTCCGACACCCACTTTACCTTGTCAGAGGAGAGAAACTTTGACTGTATCTTTAAAGACTGTGTTAAAAAATGTGTAATAAAGAGTGAATTCCAAACATGTGTTCCCCTTTCATCGTAAAGCTCTATATGGGTCATTTATAACATGGAGTAACAGGTTTATAAAGGTTATTGTTTTAGCTTGTTGATCAGAACAACTCCCACCCCATCAGCATTTACCAAGCATTACATCCTCCATTTATTTTTCCTGTATTGTACAGAGTACATAACATGTAGAACAACCATGAAAAAACAACTTGCCATTGTTGAGAATATGCCATGGTTGTCCTACATGTTCTCCGTACAATAATATTAAAGAAATGGGGGATGTAGTGCTTGGTAAACTGTGTAAGAGGCTGTAGTCTGACTACCTCCACTGCTTTTCCCCTGCCCCAGGTCTCTGTCCAAAGCCATTGATCCTGGGGGCCTACCCAGCCCATACATCGCTCTCAACACAGAGGAGAGGAGCCAGGCGTTTCACAGGAGGTGCATGGCTCTAAAGGGACCACAGGTACACCACTAGAGAAAGTTCAATAAAAGGTTTATCTAGTTTGGATTTGATCAGAATCCACTCAGTCTTCTGGTCTAGAATGTAATAGAATGTAAACACAAGTGTAAATTGCGTAGAATATAATTTTACTGTCAAGCACTTAATCAACATCTGTTCTTAAGTATATTATCCAAATACCCCAGTAATTTAATGAATGTTTGTTTTTAGGAAATTGAGAATAAAGTTATTTTCATGAAGAGAAACGGGAAACCTGCAAAAAGACAGCTCAAGTTTCTCCCATCCTCAAGAGAAACTATTGGGCAGTAGATTGAAGAACAGGTTCTGATTTTATTTGTATTGTTGACCATTCATTGTTTGTGCAGTTTTGCTGTTTTATTTTTGATGAAAGAATTCCAGTTATGTTTTTCGTTTTTACAACCATAAATTTAAATATAAAATTAGTTTTGGGAACATAGGCCTACACTTGTTATACCGTTGTGTGGGGCAAAATCCTAATGTTTTTACGCCTAGGCAAGGAGCATGGTTTGTAACTTTTATAACGTCTGTAAATAAATACAGAAATTAAACGAAATGTGAAACTGAATTAAAATTTTTACATGAGGGGAAAGGAAACAAGGGACGACGGACCTTGTACGAACGTTCTAAAAAAAAAAATCGCTCCCGTCCTCCATTTCTAAATTTTAGCTTGGGAGTTGTAGTTCAGACTTTAACGTTCACATAATAAAGCAATGCGCAAGTACAGTCCCAGGGACTTCAACTCCCTGTTCAGCTCATTGACCTTCAGTGGGAGGGGACAGTCAGGGACTCAGCAAGCATGGCAGCCGGGACTCTTGCTAAAGGTATTTGATTACTCAAATTTGACTCTAACTTTAAGTTGAATCTACGTATGTGTTTGTTATTATTACACAACCCACTATGCACGTATGTAAGTAATGGCCAGTTGTACAAATACTATAGTAGTTAGCTTGCTACTGTACTAATGGCATCGCTAGCTAGCTTAGCTAGCTTGCAGTACCTTAATATTGTTATGGATCACTAGTTAGGTAGCCATCGCTTTTTCATAAGAATTTTTAAGACGAATTTCATGTTTTTGTATGAATTTCAGGGATGTGCGGACTCCGCAACCCACGGGTTTTGGCAGCACTACGTTCCTTCAATGGACCGTTTTATGCGACGGCTGCGGCTGTCAAATCACCTCTGGTGCCAACAAACAACATGGGTTGGTCATCCTGTCAATAATTATCAGCAATAAGATAAGCTACAATGAAAACTATATTCAAGACGTGTCCTTGGTTGCAAGTTTTCTCTTTGGTACGACTGTCATACAATTTGTATAGTAACGTGTATTTGTGGCTACACAGAAAAGCACCTGAACCAGACCTTGGAATCCTCTGACTACTTCCGCCTGTCCGAACTGTTCTCCTTAAAAGAACTATTTGATGCCAGAGTGCATCTTGGCCACAAGAAAGGCTGCAGACACAGGTAAGGTAGCCATGTCTTTCTCAGCAAGTTTGAATCAATTCGTTATTTGATGGGAGGGTCGGCATGCATTATAGAGTGTATTTCAGCGGTGTTGACTCATCATCTCTCAACTTTCTGAATGATCTTTTCGGTGTCTGTCCTTCATCTCTCTCCTTAGACTCATGGAGCCCTACCTGTTCGGCTCACGTCTGGAACAGGACATTATCGACCTGGATAAGACCGTGGAGCACCTTCAGGCGGCTCTGAACTTCACCGCCCATATAGCCTACCGTGGCGGCATCATTCTCTTTGTCAGCCGGCGCCGGCAGTTTGGCCACCTGGTGGAGAGTACGGCAAGGGACTGCGGAGAGTATGCCCACACACGCTACTGGCAGGGAGGGCTCCTCACCAATGCCCCTATCCAGTATGGGCCTGGGGTCCGCCTGCCGGATCTGGTCATCTTCCTTTCCACCCTCAACAACGTCTTTGAGCAGCACGTGGCCATCCGCGACGCGGCCAAGATGAACATCCCCACGGTGGGGGTGGTGGACTCCAACTGCAACCCCTGTCTGGTGACCTATCCGGTGCCTGGGAATGACGACACGCCGGCCGCCGTGGAACTCTACTGCCGCCTGTTCAAGACTACCATCAACAGAGCCAAGGACAGGAGGAAGCAGCTGGAGCTGCTGCAGGGCCTGTCTGCACCACCTCCGACACCAGAATCGTGAGAGTAAGAGGGAGAGAGAAACAGGACTTTGTCATAACAATTAAAAAAAAATGAATTCCTCTCTTTTTGGTTGAAAGATGCTCCTATATTGGCCTCAGTTAATCTAGCTGCTTTTGTGAAGGGTGGTCACTCCACCTGTTGTCTCTAGGGACATGAATGGGAAGGAAGGAAATCCAAGAGACAATATAGATACAGAACTGTTACGACCTTCAGCAACAACCTTGGTGTAATTGTACAGATTGCTTGAGATGTTTGTCAATTTCACGTTTTGTCCCCATCATTGTTATATCGATCATTCATAATTATACCCTTTTGCATCTTGTTCGATGCAGAGTATCTTTATTTTCTTTTTCAGTGCATTCACAAATGTCAAGTAAACTTTGCTAACATTTATTGTTTGTGTGGCCTTGTCAAATTATTTTCTAAACTATTTACCATGCCTTGGTCAAGAAACATGGCATTTAAAATGTCACAACTAACAATAAAGTACAAAGATGAGCAATGATATGAGAAGGAATTACGGGTACTATAGTTACACTCAACAGTAAAACAAAGACATGGCTCTGGCATGGCACTGCATTGTCTACGTCTCTGGTCGAGTGTACTTGAAGGGCTCAAGTTTTAACTAACCCGAGGGCCATGGGCTAGGGGTAAACTAAGGGCTAGGGGTAAGGGGTAGTATTGGGATTCGGCCCAAGTGTTAGACGCGTCCCTATCGATATTGGATCGCCTGATAGGGATCCAGTGATGGGGTGGGTCGAAGGTCGTCTGCCTGGGGGCACCGCCCCGACACCAGACAGGGACTTTCCCCCAAAGTTCAGAGGGGCGGGTGCTTTGGCCAAAAGCCTCGTTTTCCCCCGCCAAGCTCGGACTTCCACCTGTGCCCCCTACAGGGTCAGGCCAAGTCAATACTGCCAACTCCCCTCCCTCTACCGAGAAACTTATAGTAAATTATTATACAGTGTGTACTTTAAAATACAAAGGAACAACATTCTGTCCGAGAGAATAATTCAAGTAATTGGGAGCAATTAAATGTACATATATATGTATGCTTATTCTAGTATGCTTTAACTTAATGTAAAGAAATAATCTTCAAGTGCAATAGAAAATATAAAGACAGTTTTATATTATATTCCAGACATTGTCGGATAATGTCCGTTCAGGGGTGCTGTTTATTCATTTGTGCCAGAGGTGCTCGCCTTATCTCCCCCCCCCCCCCTCTCTCTCTCACTCTATCTTGCCTGTATGAATCTGGACAGGGAGACCCTGCACCTTTTCTTTGGTAATGTCAAATTAGCAGAAAGCACAAAAACAGAATCCCTATAAGAAAACTAACTACTTCCCAAAGGTGCAGGACCCCTTCTCTCTGTCTGGCGAGGTCAGCCAAGGAACTGATCTAAAGTCAGTTTGGTCATTTCCCTATGCATGGTAAAGGTTAGAACTCTGGGAGGGTGAACTGGTCCTATACCAGTGCCATATTCCAGTTCATACCCAGAACTAGAGTTTTTGCTCCTGCCAAAAATAGATAGATACTTATAGCCCCCAGGATCACATTCCCTCTAGCTAGGGCCCATTGGGTCATATTCCCTCTAGCTAGGCCCCATAAGATCATATCTCCTGTAGTTAGTCCCCATAGATTCATATCTCTTCTAGTTAGTCCCCATAGGATCATATCTCCTATAGTTAGTCCCCATAGGATCATATCTCCTCTAGTTAGTCCCCATAGGATCATATCTCCTCTAATATCGTGTGGTATAGGAGCTGCACAGACAGGGACCGCAAGGCCCTACGTAGTGTGGTCCGGTCTGCTGAGTTCATCATCGGCAGGAAGCTCCCTGCCCAACAGGACACCTACCACACACGATGCCTCAAGAAAGCTGGCAGGATTCTGAGACTGTTACCACCCATCATTTGTCTTTTTACCCTGTTGCCTTCTGGCAGGTGATACCGAAGCATTCGGTCTCGCACACACAGACTGGACAACAGTTTCTTTCCAAGGGCCATCAGGCTTCTGAATGAACATTGATATGGACATTGATACACTTCTCTGTCACTTTCAGCTACTGGTTGCACTATCAGCAATATTGCACTATTGTACTTCACTTGTCTTAGGTTAGTATAGGTTTATAAGGTTAGTATAGGTTATTATGTGTATTATGTGTACAGTATTTAGAGGTTTAGTATACTGTATTGAATACTGTATATTATTGTATATTAGGAGGTTTACTATATTTTTGCTTCTCATAGATGTAATCTATGTTCTGTGTACTTATATGTTATGTTATGCCAGGTTGCTTTGCGTTGTCTTGTCCTAAGAATTTCAGTGCCCAGTCTGACCCTGTGTTGTTCTGTGCTTCTGACAATAAAAGACTTGAACTTGAACTAGTTAGTCCCCTTAGGATTGTATCCCTTCTAGCTAGTCCCCATGGGATCGTATCCCTTCTAGCTCAATAGGAGAAGGTATGGAAGGAGAAGATCACACCTGCTTGGTCTCCTCCCCATCCCACAAAAACATGGTGCTGGTCTAAGTTGTTCATGTTCCTAATAGTCAAGTGAGAACGGGAGTCAGAAGTATAACAAAGCAGGACTGAAGCGGTGCTATCCACCTAGTCTGAGGTGCTACGGTAACCTGGTGCTCTTACAACAGGTCACACCACTTATGTCAATATGTGAAAGTTCTGTTTTTGTAAATCAGTTTAAAACCTTCAAATGATTTAAGAATAACTCACAGTTTTACACATTACTCTGAGGAGCCATTCTCTGGTGCCTGTGTACTCTATTTCCTTCTTGGAAAATATTTGCCAAATATCTCACAACTCTCCATGTCAAACTATTACAGGAGCCATCATACATTTAGCTTTCCATTGCATTTTTATGTACAATGTTGAGTTGTTCAATAAATACTTTTTAAACTGGGTTTGGACCTGTTGGTTTAAACACTTGCATACCCAATAAGAATATTTCTTTTTCTACAGCTTGCAGTGTTGCTATTTGTCCACTAGGTAGAACCAATATCTTATTTTATAGATGTAGGGACCTTGTTAAACATCTCCTGTGGGACACTGTCATCATGGTCAAAATGTGCACAAAATGTGCAACACAAATCATTGGTACATGTCGTAGATAATCCAATTATTATTTTGCTGCTAGAAAATGAACACATGTACATTTACACTACCTCGGCCCATGCTCTGACTAAAAGTCAGTGTTGGTAATTGACCCACACAGGCACGTCACTGCAAGTCATTGGTTGATGCTGCCTGAGAGGGTCAGGGGGATGACTGTGTCAAACCGCTTGTGCTCCTTTACATCTAACTACTCTGTCCTAGATAAACACCACGTTTTATATCATGAATAAATTGTTCATAAAGTGACAACTCACCTAACAGTATAACCTTTCCCTACTCGTGCTGTGCGGCTTTTCACTCTTCATCATGGACCTGTGACAGGCAGCCCTCACGGTGATCTCCCCTGTCAGTCCTGTATGCAGGGCTCTCAAGTCTCACGCATTCGCTCCCGCCGTTGGAGTTTTGCACCTGTAAAGGTAGTCTCGCGGTCCAGGGGTAGTTTACTTCTGACTAAATTGAACACTGGATTTTGAGTTTTTTAACACCCATTGACATTTCCCTGCTGTATGACTATGTTTAGTGTTAAGGTGTGTCAAACTGGGTAGTGGAGAATGATACAAGGTTAAACACCGGACCAAGTTATTTGTAGTTTAATAATAAGAAATGATGCAATCACAAGAATACACAATGAAAACAACACACCAGGATGTTCTTAGTCTAATACAGTGAATCAGTCGATGATGCCAATGCAGCTTCACAGAAACAGAGTCCCAGAATAGATCAAACGAAGGCCTTTGTTGAGAAAGTGGTCGTGACAGAGATCAGAGAGAGTTCTGCCCAGTCCAAGTTCTGTCTCCCTGTCCTCGGGAGACAGGTCTTGTACCCCCCTTGACAGGGAGAACTCTGATAGGTGGTTGGTCAGAAGAATATGGGGCGGGAATGTGGTTGTCCAATTAAATGTCCGGGGCGTTCATGGTGGCACATGGGGGGCAGTCCAAGGATCTGGTGATGTTCAGAGAGGGAGGGGGTGGAGAAGACCCACAGGTCTGCTCAGGGAGGGGGGCAGACAAGACCCACAGGTCTGAGGTAATCCAAGGGGGGGGGGGGTTCTCCAGGGGAAGGGAGTAGACCACCCCAAGGTCCTGATGGCGTGCAGGGAGATGGGAGCTGCGTCTCCAGGGAAGGAAGGGGGGGGTTGTGTCTCCAGGAGAAGGGGTGAGGCCGACCAGGCCATGGTCGATGATGTATAGGGGGAGGTGGGGCAGGGTCTCCAAGGGGATGCAGGTGGGGCAGGGTCTCCAAGGGGAAGATCATCCAGTGAGAAAGGGGGGGGGGGGGGGGGTAGGGGGGCAAGATCTCCAAGGGGATGCAGGTGGGGCAGGGTCTCCAAGGGAATGTGACCTCAGAACAGAGTAAATGAGAGCAAGGTAGGCAGACCGGCCGGTCCTGGAGTAGAGAAGAATTACAGTCCCAGCTTTACCTTATCTCTCATTTTGACACTCTGCTCCCAAGAGCTGAGTAGCCCATTGTGCTTGCATCAGTCCCTGAACCCACAAACTCAACTCCCATGTTGCTCACTTGACCTCGGCATTTTTGCATGCACACCTATTAGTGTGCAAAGTGTTACTTTGAAGGAAACATTTCAGCATGACCTCACTTACTCAGAAACATCTTGAAGCCTGATCCCATCTGTTCTTTAATAAATCAATTGATCACAATTGGATATATGTTTTAGTATTAAACATTGCACATTTGATGTACTTGAGGTAGTGATTGGTATAGCAGCATTGATTAGCAGTATAGTTATCATTCCTTCACATTAGCCTGTGTTCTGCACCTCTCTTTCACTAACCGTCTATGGAGGAGGGGATCCCTCACTTAATTGCTCCTCCCAAGGTTTCTTCAATTTTTTCTCCTCTCGTGAGTTTTTCTGGGAGTTTTTTTCCCTGGTCTTCCTTGAGGGTTTAGGTTGGTTGAGGTGAAGCCCTCTGTGACATTGCTTGTAAAATGCGCTATACAAATACATTTTGATTTGATTTGACTGATTTCATCTCAGGATTGGAAGACGTTATCAGAAGGTAGCTACTTACATTTAGCTGCTTTCATCAAGTTTAGTCGCACGTCAAGTACTTAACGTTAGTAATATGTAATTAAACTTATATAAATTTGTCTGTTGTGAAGTGAATGTCGCATTGTCAGGTTAGATAAAGTTAACCAGTCGACGGTACTAATGTGCTAGCTGCTGTAACAAAGTTAACTGCCAGTGTCACTACTGTAGCTGCAGAGTTGCTAGCTAATTATTTAGCTATGGCTATTCACAATACATGAATTAACTGTGGCTAGTGTGTGAAACGCACCTCAAAGTACAATGCAGATGAGGAGCCTTGAATATAATATATTACTGTATGTTCTGTCTATAGCCATCTCTCACTCTCTGTCTTTCTCTCTCTCCATCACTCCCCCCCAGCCCCCCAGTGGTGAGGTAGCGGGACCCAGCAAGGGGGCCCCACCCCCCCTGGAAGAGATGCTGAGTGAGGAGGATGGGGGGGGGCGGAGTCGGCCCCCCAGGAGAAATGTGATCTGAAATGTGATCTGTCAACTTCAGGTGATAGACGCTGGCTGTCAGTGTATCTCTTTGGGATTTCTGTGTTGCGTGTTAATCGGCCTTTAGAAGGAGTGGGGCTGAGGATAATGTGTGTGTGTACCAGGCCTGTCTAAGGCAGAGTGTGTGAGGAGGAGCAGGGCAGCAGAGAAGATCCAGTTCTCCAGAGTCAGGAACCTGAGAGAAAGACCAAGGGTCAACTACACTGAGGAGTCCAAAGATGACCACTACCTCTGTAAGATAGATACTACCTCTGTAAGATAGATACTACCTCTGTAAGATAGATACTACCTCTGTATGATAGATACTACCTCTGTAAGATAGATACTACCTCTGTAAGATAGATACTACCTCTGTATGATAGATACTACCTCTGTAAGATAGATACTACCTCTGTAAAATAAGTACTACCTCTGTAAGATAGATACTACCTCTGTAAGATAGATACTACCTCTGTATGATAGATACTACCTCTGTATGATAGATACTACCTCTGTCAGATAGACACTACCTCTGTATGATAGATACTACCTCTGTATGATAGATACTACCTCTGTATGATAGATACTACCTCTGTAAGTTAGACACCCTCTCTTTCTCCCTCCCTCTTTATCTCTCTCCCTCTCTCTTTCCCCTACTTTCTCTCCCTTTCTCCCTCCCTCTACCTCTATTGTATTTGTAAACGTACTGCCTCTCTCCTCCAGACTGTGAGGAGTGCAATGTGTTCTTCATCGAGGAGTGCGATCTTCATGGCGCCCCCCTGTTTGTCGCCGACACCTCTGCAGCCCTGGGGCTGACGGGCCGGGCCAGACTCACCCTGCCGCCCGGCCTGTAGGTCAGGAGGTCAAACATCCCCGGGGCCGGGCTGGGGGTGTTCAACTGTGGGGGGGTGGTCGCCAAGGGAACCCACTATGGCCCCTACGTGGGAGAAGTGAAGGAGGAGGAAGAGGCCATCAAGAACACCGTGAATCAGTTTGACTGTTCTCACTCTCCCAACTCCTTCAACTTCTCTTGACTCTTAACTTTGTTTCAACCTTTCATGTTCTGATCCCCCTCTACCTCCTCATCTCCCTCTCTCCACACCTCCTCCTCCTCCCATCCCCTCCTCCTCCTTCTCCCCCCAGGTATGTGAACTTTGCCTATAATGAGGAGGAACAGAACCTGGTGGCGTTTCAGCACCGAGGAGCCATCCTGTACCGCTGCTGCCGGCCACTGGCGCCGGGGGAGGAGCTGCTGGTCTGGTACGGAGAGGAGTACGCCAGAGACCTGGGCACCTCCTTTGACTACCCCTGGGACAACAAGAGGTCCACCAGAGGTACCTCCTCTTAGTGTCCTCCTCTCCTTTTCTCCTCTCTCCTCTCCTGACATATCTCCTCTCTTCTTATGTCTCCTCTGTCTTTTCTCCTCTTACGTCTCTTCCTCTCTCCTCTTCCCCCTCCGCTTCTCTCTCCTCCCTTCTCTTCTCCATTTCCCTCTATAGGAAGATTGGAGGGACTTGTAACATTGAGCCGCACAAGTCACTGACTGGAGATGTTCTTAACCTACAATATTATTGACCTTAACTCAATTCGTATAATAGAAGACTGATATACAAGACCATTTAATTATCAACAGTACATTCGTCTCTCTTCCTACCTCTAACAACCATTACACCCACAGACCAGGATTGCAAGCTGTTAATCCCTTCCCTTACCAAAGCTTGTCATTTTAAAACTATGATGTTTGTATTTAATTGTATTAAATTGTATTTAATTGTATTAACTGTATTTTTTTTGCTCTCTCTCTTTTCCAGGACCAAGGATAGAGTCGTCTCAGACTCAGGTGTTCTCCTGCTCCCAGTGTCCTCTCTCCTTCACCGCCCAGATCTTCCTCCACAAGCACATCAAGAGGTGCCACCATGACCTGTACGTCTCTCTGCTGAGGAGTGGAGAGATAAGACCAGAGACTCTGTCCTTCTCTCCACCACGCCCCAACACCACTTCCTCCCTCCCCCCGGTCCCCACCCAGGGAAGCATGAAAACGGAAAAGGCCAGACATCACCACTGTGACCAGTGTGGGAGAGCTTCAGTCAGTCAGGACATTTAGATAGACACCAGCGTGTTCACTCAGTAGAGAAGCCGTACCACTGTGACCAGTGTGGGAAGAGCTTCAGTAGGTCAGAACACTTAAAGAGACACCAGCGTGTTCACTCAGGAGAGAAGCCGTACCACTGTGTCCAGTGTGGGAAGAGCTTCAGTCATTCAGGAGTCTTAGAGACACACCAGCATGTTCACTCAGGAGAGAAGCCGTACCACTGTGACCAGTGTGGGAAGAGCTTCAGTCATTCAGGAAACTTAAAGAGACACCAGCGTGTTCACTCAAGAGAGAAGCCGTACCACTGTGACCAGTGTGGGAAGAGCTTCAGTCATTCAGGAAACTTAAAGAGACACCAGCGTGTTCACTCAAGAGAGAAGCCGTACCACTGTGACCAGTGTGGGAAGAGCTTCAGTCAGTCAGGAGTCTTAGAGACACACCAGCGTGTTCACTCAGGAGAGAAGCCGTACCACTGTGACCAGTGTGGGAAGAGCTTCAGTCATTCAGGAAACTTAAAGAGACACCAGCGTGTTCACTCAAGAGAGAAGCCGTACCACTGTGACCAGTGTGGGAAGAGCTTCAGTCGGTCAGCACATTTAAAGACACACTTTTGTTCTGGCAACACTAGAGATCCTGAACTCTAGATCTCACTTAATAATTAAACATAAATGAACATAGGAAATATATGTATTTGTATTCATTATTTAAAGTATAATTGTACATAAGATGTTTGATTTATAACAAAAATGTATATTGTAGCCTTTATAAATGTAAACATTAAATACAGGCTATGTGCGATTATTTCATTGTTTATTATATAATTGTATAATAATTAATTCTGTATGACTTGATATGTATTTTACTTATAAAAATAAACTTAAATAACATGCTATGTTATGTGATGTAGACAATAAGAAAAAAGAAAAAATAATTCTACCGTCTAAGATGTTTCTGTCTGATCTATACTGTGAGCATAATGTTGTTATCGTACCTCAAGCCTTATTTCCATATTCACGTTGTGTTTATGTGACTGTGTTACATCAGGATGGGAGAAATGATGATCAAAGAGGCACCAGAACAATATTCATGCTTTAATTAAAAACTGTTCATTACATTATGAAAACAATCCCACTTCCCTCCCCAATTAAACACAGTAATAATTATTAAAGCTGTCTCTCCGCCACTTCCCAGAAATGCTGTTCTGCTTGAATACTGTAATATTCTAGTGTCGTCACTCAACGTAATACATTCGTGTTTGGTTTGCTCCAGCTGGAGTTTGATACTTTTGTAGAAAATCAAGACGTCCGTAGAAGGTAGTAGAAAAAAGGAGTCAAAGACAAAATATCTTTCAACAGCCCAAGGCAGCTTGATGGTTTTATTTTGGCAAGGCAAATGCGCATTCACAAGACATACGAAAAAGAGAAAGACCAATGCCCCAAAACTCATGTTTTATAGGCTAAATGAGAATAATCCCCTGCCCTGCATGATATGACGGCCCTATCTCGGAAAGTTTCTAGACTTCCTAGTAATCTGACTTCCTCCCCACTCCTTTACCTTGTATGCACTGTTTTGGCCAGTAAAGATGTTGATGAACTTCTCCACAGCTGAATCCCCCATCTTTCAAGTACTCCCCCTCCAATGTCCCAGGCCTGTGTCCTTGGATACCATCATAACCGACTCTGCTTCTCTTCTCTATCATTCCTAATTCGGCCCTGGTTCAGCACAGCCGATCACTATTGGCAATGGAAGTGGTCCCTTGAGATTGAGTTCTCAACAACTTCGCTCATCCTTTCCTGACAGGCCCTCTTGAGCCTAACGACCCCACCATAAGCTGTAATGCAATAACGGCCTATGTTTCTAAGGATACCATTTCCTTTCTCATACTTAGTTTTGCCAAATGAAGTCCCCCCTCAGACATTCTCTTCTGTTTGGAGAAAAACAGTTTCAAGCAGAGTTTATCAACTGCTCAGTGATTTTCACCTACGCAGTTAGGAGTCAGCCATTTTAGGCCCCAGAACCTAACCTGGGGTAACCTTTTCTAGTTTGCCTTGCCACCCCATAATCAATTTCCAACGACAATACACAGGGCTGTCACAAAATACACCAAGGAGGAAGACCGACCAACACATGTTTATAGTGGAAAAAGCAGTTTTCTTTGATATGTTTACTGAAATAACGTGTTCCTATAATTGTTCTTATTAAAGGCTCAATCTAATACTATTGGGCTTGAAAACAAGCGCTCTATACCCAAGGCAGAACCGTCGCATGGGTAGTGTGGTGGGAAATTGATTATTGGGAAGGTGGCAACCGGAGAAGTGTACATGGGGTCAGAGATTTTGGGGCCTAAGACGGCGGACTGAGGCCTACGCAGTTAAGAATTACACTCAGTAACAGGATCAAACCAGAACAGGGAAGATGTCTAGTGAGGAGTTGGTTTGGCAATCTTAGGATGGGGAAAAAGTGTGTGTTTTGAATAATGTGGCCTGTTATAAGTAAAAACTTGCATAATAGGGGGTTTGCTAGACAATCAACAGGATGTGGACTCCTGTCTGAAAAGAGGAGGGGGTCTGAAGGGATACATCTGGTGTGGTGGAACAATAGCTGTATCTAAAGGGGTTGAAGTCACGCATTAGGAGTAGAAGTCACACATCCAAAGTAACAGGTCCTGCTGACCAAAGCCAGATTCAGGAGAGATGGAGGATGTAGGAACGGGTTAAGCATGACGTGGAGAGACTGAGAGTTGGGGTGAACTGGAGTTGAGAGAAAATGAGGACATTGACAGTGAGGGATTTCTGGGGGCTTTGGAGGAGAGAAAAGTTGATCAACACTTTAAGAGCCAGGGGATGCGCACGCAGTTTTGAGGTGGATAGGAGCTGGTTAAAGAGCCTTCTAGAATGTTCTAGAAGGTTATGTCATTGTATCAGACAGGGCGGGGGTCTGATCCTCATATTTGTCTATATAATGAGATGTCCAAGGAAATGTGAGGGCCTTTTGAACCTTCCGTGTATGTATGCTGCATCTGCGTTGCTGAATAAACCACCAATTCATCTTGACTTTTGAAAGATATTCTGTCTCAGACTTTATTTTTGATAATCCTTCCTTGAAGAGCTTCAGAGATTCAGGAAACTTAAAGACACACCAGCGTGTTCACTCAGGAGAGAAGCCGTACCACTGTGACCAGTGTGGGAAGAGCTTCAGTCAGTCAGCACATTTAGAGAGACACCAGCGTGTTCACTCAGGAGAGAAGCCGTACCACTGTGACCAGTGTGGGAAGATCTTCAGTCAGTCAGGAGTCTTAGAGACACACCAGCGTGTTCACTCAGGAGAGAAGCTTTACCACTGTGACCAGTGTGGGAATGAAACATATATGAACATGTATGTATTTGTATTCATTATTTAAAGTAAGATATTTTATTTATACTGAAAATGTATATTGTATATAAATGTCAACATAAAATACAGGCTATGTGCGATTGTTTCATTGTTTATTATATAATTGTTCTGTATTGTTCTGTATGACTTGATATATATTTTTATTTTAAACATAAACTGAAATAACATGTTATGTGATGTAGACAATAATAAAACATATTGAATGCTACTGTCTTAGATGTTGATGTCTGATCTATACTGTGAACATAATGTTGTTATCGTACCTCAAGCCTCATTTCCATATTCCCGTTGTGTTTATGTGACTGTGTTACATCAGGATGGGAGAAATTATGATCATAGAAGCACCATAGAAGTCTCAAGTCCTCCACCATCATCCCTGTGCCCAAAAAGCCAAGGCCAACAGGACATAATGACTACAGACCCGTCGCCCTGACCTCTGTGGTAATGAAGTCTTTCGAGCGCCTGGTGCTGGCACACCTTAAATCCATCACTGACCCTCTACTGGACCCCCTGCAGTTTGCCTACAGAGCCAACAGGTCTGTGGACGATGCAGTTAACATGGCCCTCCACTTCACCCTACAGCACCTGGACTCCCCAGCATCCTATGCCAGGATCCTGTTTGTGGACTTCAGCTCTGCCTTCAACACCATCATCCCCGCCCTGCTTCAGGACAAGCTCTCCCAGCTGAACGTGCCTGATTCCACCTGCAGGTGGATCACAGACTTCCTGTCTGACAGGAAGCAGTGCGTTAAGCTGGGAACACAAGTCTCTGACTCCCGGTCCATCAGCACCGGATCACCTCAGGGCTGCGTCCTTTCTCCTCTGCTCTTCTCCCTGTACACCAACAGTTGCACCTCCAGTCATCCGTCCGTCAAACTCCTGAAGTTTGCGGACGACACCACCCTTATTGGGCTCATCTCTGGTGGAGACGAGTCTGATTATAGGTGGGAAGCGGCCAACCTGGTGACCTGGTGCAGCCAGAACAACTTAGAGCTCAATGCTCTTAAGACAGTGGAGATGGTTGTGGACTTCAGGAGGAACACAGCCCCACTCACCCCCATCACCCTGTGTGACTCCCCAGTCAACACTGTGGAGTCCTTCCGCTTCCTGGGCACTATCCTCTCCCAGGACCTCAAGTGGGAACTGAACATCAGCTCCCTCATCAAGAAAGCACAACAGAGGATGTACTTCCTTCGGCAGCTGAAGAAGTTCAACCTGCCAAAGACAATGATGGTGCACTTCTACTCAGCCATCATTGAGTCCATCCTCACCTCCTCCATCACCGTCTGGTACGCTGCTGCCACTGCCAAGGACAAGAGCAGACTGCAGCGTATCATCCGTACTGCTGAGAAGGTGATTGGCTGCAATCTGCCTACCCTCGAGGACCTGCACACCTCGAGGACCCTGAGGCGAGCGAGGAAGATTGTGGCCGACTCCTCCCACCCTGGACACTCCCTGTTTCAGTCACTCCCCTCCGGCAGAAGGCTGCGGTCTATCAGGACCAATACCTCACGCCACAAAAACAGTTTCTTCCCTTCCGCTGTGGGCCTCTTCAACAAGGCCAAGGGACCACACTGACTCAAATGACTTATTGCTTAAAACACACTGCTTTTGCACTGCACCACAACATGGTATCTTGTACATTTGTATTTTTTGTAATATTTGTATTTTTGTATTTTTATATTGTAATTTACGGCAACTTATATTTATCCCACTTAGTACTGCTAGTTTATGTACCCTTAGTATAGTTAGTCCACATATTTAAATTTTAGGTATATGTTTATTGTATGCACCTTCCTGCCAAAGCAAATTCCTTGTCTGTGCAAACTTTCATGGCGAATAAATCCCTTTCTGATTCTGATTCTGATCAGAACAATATTCATGCTTTAATTAAAAACTGTTCATTACGTTATGAGAACAATTCCACTTCCCTCCACATTTAAACACAGTAATAATTATTAAAGCTGTCTCTCCGCCACTTCCAAGAAATGCTGTTATTCTTGAATCCTGTAATATTCTTAAGTGTCGTCACTCAACGTAATAAATTTGTGTTTGGTTTCCTTCAGCTGGAGTTTGATAGACAGGGCTTTCACAAAATACACCAAGGAGGAAGACCCATCAACACATGTTTATAGTGGAAAAAGCTGTTTGTTTGCTTGTTAAGTACCTTTTCTAGGTGCTGTGAATCGTTTATTTTAATCATGTTAAAATGGTGGTCACCCAACTTCTCACAGGTAAGGGCAAGACAACCACTAACTACAACCTCCCACGGGAGTGCACCCGCAATTACTTCCCCACATGCAAGTGCTTTGTGTTCCTGCCCCCTACTTCCCCTGAGAACATGGTTCGACTGGAGTCCATAGATGAGAAGGAGCTCTGACCAAGGCTTCAGGGAGACCACAGATACTTTCTGCAAGTACATTTTCCAGATCAGCCGTGTGAAAACTGTCAGAGGGGGCTTTGTAGTTTCTGGTAGAAGTAAGCCAGATAAGTTAGCTACTACAGCATGACATACCATACATAGTCAATAGAAATTCAATCAGTTGAGCTACTCTAAGAGAAATAATGAAATACACGAAAAGAATGAATGCAATACACGTTTCATGATTAATTCTTAATGATTTGCCTATGGGAATCAGTCAGTCTGAAATATTGGTCAATGCTTGCAGTACTTTGTCAAAATGTACTTGGAGACCATCGCTCAGGGTGGAGTTCCCTGTCTGGAGAACGTGGTGCTGGCCAAGGCCCAGATAGAGAACCAGGCAGCGGTGGAGGAGGGGCTGAAGCTGTACCAGAGCTGCATGGAAATGCAGAAGACCCGGTTCCCAGTGGACATGGACCAGATGTCAGATCAACACCAACACGCTGACCAGCAGTCACCCAAGAGTTCATGAACCATTCCTTCAAAGATGACCATTCTTTAGCCTACTTTAACTGTCCTTGAGGGTTAATCATTGTCCAGGAAATATGCATAACATTTTATTACACTGTTTTCTATTTCTATCATTACATGGTCATAATCACCTTGTGTGTTGTCAGTTATTGATGATTCAATAAAAAATCAAACTGTACAGTATGGCAAGATTAAATGAAGATGCAGAACAAACTACTTGTTTGCAAGTAGTGTGTTGTCATTACATTTAATGACAACACATGAAGGGTATAAAGAGATTCTTAAATTGGAGTACAGCTCTGGTTGCATCTATGTGCCGATTGATTTACCAGATGGACTTTCTGTTGATGATGACAAATATGCAGCACTCACCATTAGAAATGCACTGCATAAACTATGAGTAAATTGTGTCGGTCAAACTGCAGAGTATTACAGTATAACCATGCTTCTGGGGCGTTAGACATACAGTCCTACTGGGGCACAGGCCCCTATTCATAACCCTGTGTTTTCTTTCAAGCTTTCTGCGCACAATGCACTACTAGGCTATAGAAACTCGACACCTGGACTTCTGTGTGCGTGCTGCAGTGGCTATTTGGCAAGCTCAGAACAGCGCGCTGACATGGAATTCTGCGGGTATCGGTTTGTGTTTTCGGTTAAACAGCTTTGATTTTACAAGCGTTGATTGGGATACGGCGTATATTTTTCCGGGATTGTCAATCTAAATGAATGCACTGACTAATAAAGTAAATTGTTGGCACAGCAGATTTAAGCGTCTAACAATATTGAACTGTGCCTTGGACAACTGGTGCTGGGAGCTAGTTCGACAACTTGCTGAGCGCGTCGTTAAAATTGTCCCTCAATGTTTGCCGTAGGTCTTACTATAAATTCTCGATACACCCCCTCTTCTGTCCTTCATTCCTGTTGTAATGGTGAGTGCTGTAAAGTGCTTGAATTTGTCCCAGTAAAAGAGTAAATTGTGATTAATGTTTTTGTTGTAATTGAAGTGAACGTTTGTAATCAAAGTTTACGTTTGTGTAACATCTGTTAGTCTTGTGCATGCTTTGTAGCAAATGCTTTTATTTTGAGATTTGTCTGTCGGTGTACAATGTAGCAATGTTTTGGGCAAGTTGTTACAACCGTATAAGTTAACGATCTTTCTTGTTAGTGTTATGTGCCAACACTAGTGTGTTTAGCCACATTACGACACAATTATGGTAGCAGTTGTGGCCACGTGGGTAACATGGATGCTAATTCAGCTTTAGGCCTACAGGAGATTTGTTCGCTGGAGACAGTGTTGCTGCATTTCCTTAGCGAAGTTATTTTCAGTGCATAGTTGAATAATTTAGTTTAGTAAAACAGGTCCAAGTGTTGGATAATGACTGCCACTAGAGGCGTTGCAGCGCGGTTGTTTGTATCGTGTCTGTGTCATTAGATGGCGGAGATGGATGTGTCATTTGTCTCCCAGTGCCCTTGCATTCATTCGGGCATTCTGAGACTTGTGTCGCTACATTGTTTCATTCGCGGTTCTTATTACGGTGTATGGCAATATTGCGTGTTCATCCACTACTTCAATTCATTACTTCCCAGGTGTATCTCGGATTTCCCTGAGTGCCAAGAACAGCGGAAGCCACCATGATCCTACTTCCAGTTATCGAACTTGATGTTCCTTAAAGTAAGCCTCATGTTGAAACTACAAGCATCTTATTTGGCTTGAAGTGCTAGTTAGTCTCTTGCCTCATGAGACCTAACTCTAGCTCCGATGCCACTGTTGTGCAGAAAGGGCAAACAGAAACTGTCAACTGCCCTGTTCAACCGAGCCAGAGTGGCCTATATATATAAAGTAACTTGCATATGATTGTATCACTGTTGCATGCACCCGTTTACTCATGTCTATCTGCCCCTTGAGGCGTTGCAGTCCGACTGAAGTGTCGAGCCTGTGTCATAAGGGGCGTAGATTATCAGGGCCATGTCTACGCTGAGGACTTAGAACAGTGGGTTCTTGGAGTGATTGATGGCTCCGACAACTGGTCAAGTGGATGCCTTTATGAAATTCTTTCAGCATAGGTTGTTGGAACTGGTTTGCCTGTAACTGATTAGTCATTTTTTTTGTCCTGGTCTTGACAGGTGGGATATTCAGCAGCAGCTCAACTTGGTAGGTATTCACAAAGCTCAGTTAACATAAACTTTGTCTGAGTTTTAGACTCAATGATCTGTACTAAGTGTTTTTTTCAGAAATGTCATTTCCTGTAGTGCTCATGATGGACCCTCCTTGTGCCTGGCCTCTCATGAGACCTTGTGTGCATGTAAACCTGTGAAAAATAAAAGACTGGGTCACCCTTCTCTGCATGTTTCTCTTCTTATTGGTCAGATTTTCACATCAATTGGAAATGTGTTACATTTCTCTTGCCATCAAATGTTTGCTGAACAAGTCTCGGATGACAAAAGCTGAGCACCGAGCAGTATTTTGTAGTTGTGTAACTTCCCTGGTATGAAATTCCAGAGTAAGGTGAGGGATGTGGTACACTAATAAGGAGAGGGGTCTGTCGACCTGAGTCAGGAAATGTACATAATTTGTTTAAGTCCTTTTTATTGAGAATTGACTACTTCCTGACTTTCCGTTTGAGACTGAATGGAATTTGTCTATAGACCAACTTGTTGCTTCAACTCATTTCTCTGAACCATTTCCAGAGAATCATATACAAGTAAACAGTTAAAACAGGCAGGCCCTGAGAACAATGTTAAGATATTATGATTCATCAGTGAACTGAGTAAGCTATTGGAACCAATTTGCTTTCAGTCTCAATTTCAGTGTTGGTTGCTAAGTGTTTTTACAAAGTTGCATCACTTGTTCCTTTTGACAAGGGGAGGATGAAGAGCCCAGCTTTTCATTAAGTGGGTTGAATACTGTATGTAGCTGTTGAAACAGCACTGTTCAATGATCTTTCCTTGGACAAACCACTAATCTGGTGTGTCTGGCTAGGAAACAGCTGGAGGGTGTAGGCTCTAATACAATTGTCTTTAAAAGATGCCATTTTCTCTAATCCTAACCTTGAGGTTATCTAACATTACTAGACTAAAACTTGTCCCTACTCAGTTCTCATATCTACTCAGTGTGGCCGCAGCCTCGTGGTGGACCTCAGGAGTACTGCGTATTAGAGATCTTCTTCCACAGCAGGGTCTTGAGGTTGTTGAGGACCAGTGAGTGGTGCACCTCCATCTGGCTGGCCAGCCCGCTGAGCGTCACGCAGGTGCGCAGCTGCTTCTCCAGGTCGCCGCGCAGGTCTGACGGCGCCCCGAACAGCAGGAAGTCCTGGAGCAGCACGCACACCTTGGCCAGGTTAGGCTGCACCACCTCCGTGTTGCACTGCTTGACTAAACGGTCGCAGGTAGCCGTGCAGTCTCTCCCGTACGTGCAGTCGGCATTGGTCTCGCACCGCCTCCCCCTCAGGAAGCCCCGCACAGCCGCCTCGGAAGCCACGCTGCGCAGGTCGGCCATCTTGCAGTCGTACTTGGCGTTGTAGCCCACGTGGCGTGGGCTGGCGTCGCACATCAGGAAGCTGCCGTAGGAGCCGTGGAAGACCTCCTCCACAAACTCCAGCAGGCCTATGGTGATGCGGGCTCTCCGTGGCCAGGCTGGGGCCAGCCAGCGGTTCACGCTGGAGCTGAGGGCTTCTGGGACCAGTGCCTGCAAGTAGCTGGGTACCTCCAGCTCGTAGAGGGAGCTCTGGCCCACACGCTCCGTCACGTACAGGTCCCCGCAGAAGCCCAGCAGCTTGGGGGTGTGCTCCTTCTCCTGCAGCGCCACCATGAGTAGGAACTCGTTGATCTGGAGAAGCGCCCAGACGGACTTGGCCTCCGCAAGGGATACCTTCCCGTCCTGGTTGACATCCGCCAGGGTTATGACACGGCCCACGAGGGTGCCCAATGAGGGCTGCTCCCCCAAGTTAGACTGGATGAGGGGAAAAGAGAGAAGAGATTAGAAGAGAAAATGCTATCAAAAAGGACAATGTAGAACCTGCCGTCAGGTGAATCATATAAGCACAAAGCACATTTCTGTATCATGTGCTTATCCCTGACCAATGTTTAGTATTTCTACCAAAACAAATTCTACACATTAGGCTTCAAGATGGAGGGCTACATGCAGCATGTGCATTATGTAAGGGATAAATCCCATCGGGGTGTCCATTATTAGGAGATAATGGGGGACGGGGCGTGTCTGATGGTTGCATCTGCAGTCCATTATTTCCTGTTATACCATGGTCTGGGTACATACTAAATTCTGATTGGCTGCAGGATGTCCATTATGATCTTCACTGCATTTTTCTCTTTAGGACTAGGCATAATCCATGTCTGGGAAACTGGGCCTATATGTTTAGTGTTGCCATAGATACCAAACATCCCATATTGTCAAACATAAAGTGACACTTCATGACTCCATTGACAAATCTAAATGACAGTCATCTCACCCTGTCCTGCCCTGTCTATTCTATTCTAATGCAGGACATTGTGGAATATGCAATGGAGCCACTGTGAAACCTCTATTAGACGCTTGGCAAAGAGCCCGCCCAATCTGACTTTCTCTCCGGATGGCACTCACAGCCACCGAGCTGACAGTGGCCTCAGGGTAAATTCCTTGTCCTTCTGGTCTATATTTGGTAAGGAGCTTCTGTCCCTGGTTTCCTGTTCTCTCTCTCACTTCCCCCCTCTCCACGGCGCCTACTGAGCACTGACACCCCTCTGTCTCCCTCTGTCTTGATTTGAATGAACTGATTGGCCTTGCGATTCAAAAGGAATGCGTCTTGAAATTCGTAAGGATCTGCAGTATCCTTGTGGTCTCTCCCTAGATGGGGGAGGGGACGGACGACAAAGGAGGACCTTGAGGAAGCCATGCAGCATCTCTCTGAACTCGTCCATGGAGGTCCCACGGGAGGGCTTGTCGAACAGGCTCATCTCCTGACGGAGCACAGACTCGGGTCCTCCGTCGCTCTTCATTGGCTCCTCGATCCCACACTTGATCACCACAGGCTTCTCCTTCCACAGCCCGCTGTACACCTGCAACCAAAACACACACGCCACGTTAACAATTTCGTATTATGACTAGCTGTAGCAAATATGCATCGGCAATTTGGTCTATAACACACAAAAAGAAAAAGGGGGTTTGCTACAAATAAAATAGCTTTGCGTTATTTCTATGCATGTGTGTTACCTGGTGAGTGGAGGAGCTGGACATGCAGCGCTGCAGTGTCAGGGTCCGGTGGTCACACAGTGCCTTGCAGGATGACCCTGAGATGATGCCTCTCCTGTAGTGGTCACACTGCCATGGGAAACAGGAAATGAGTCAACAGGAACTGACACAGGATCCTCAGGCTACTCTTTCCATAAACCTGAAGGCGAACCAATCCTAAATGTTGCTAAACGTAACCCGACCTTTTCTCTGTGATGATACACAGCCTGAAGATAGTTTATGTGTGCAGATTTGAAATGATTCAACCTCCAGTAAATATATAAAAAATTGGGTTATACTGAGCTATGGCCCTCACGAAAAAGTGACTTGACTCTCCACCCACCAAGACTGTGCTAAGGAGAAGCAGTGGGTCTGCTGGTGTATGAATGAACACGTGTGCGTTGCACGGGCATCCAATGAAACATCTTAGCTGCATGACAGGCAGCTACAGCGAATACAGACTGCGTTCCTCTACACTCTGATAATGCAATGTAGAAAAATGGTCTTTCTTGGTCTCTATCTGTGTGCAGGCGTGGGCTGGTTTCTGACTAAATAAGGCCCCTCGCTGATCCTTTTTCTAGACTTAGCTTCCTCTATTTGGTCAGTGTGCCTGGTCCTTTTCTTTTCCACACTTGACCTTAATGTATCTTTAGTGATCATGCTGGCCTGAGGGCAACCACAAACCAACGAACCAATTTTCCCCTGTCTCCTAAAAACAGAATATGCCCTTTGGATAACACTAGGAGGAGATGTTATTACAGAATACGAGGCCATCTTAAACATGAAACCACTTTGGGTTAAGACTTCAGTCTGATTGAACTTCCCTTTATCCAACACTTTGTGTCTTAACACCAGCTGCACTGCAAATTCGCAAGAATGAGGATCTGATAAAGACATTAAAATAGAACGGAGGACCCTCCCATGTGTGATATTGTAATCTGAGAATTTACTGCACCGCTTGACTGCAGCCACATTGAACTTGCTGTCTTCTGTAGCATGGGCAATGAGAAGCATGCAGCGGTGGCACCATGCACATTCATGCACTGGAGAATGTGCATGTGACGAATGAAGTGGATGCAAACAACACTACATCACGACAGTCTGTCCCAAAGGCCACATTGAAGCCTTTCTAGGCTAGCATCCACTGTTGCTGCCTATAACCCCAGTCTCACAAATCAGACTTCGTACCGATAGAATTATATTCAATTTCTGGTTTCCGAGAAGCCCCACCAACACAGCAGCCAGAGGAGATCGTTACATTATTGATCCTTTGTCAGGTGTTAATTACTGTAATCGACCACTCTGGTAATTACCCTGGGTCCTATTATGAGATACAGTCATCATGCTCTCAATAGCCACCAGCACAGAACACAGGTTCACACCTTGCCCATAACCTTTCCATCTGATGTTCTTATTGACTCTCAGCCCTGTGTTTACATCCATCCCTTTAGTCTACTTATTGCATTTTCTGGTACTCTTTTTTTTCTTGTGGCTGGTTACATATGTTGAGCTGCCAGTTGTTTCTTCTCTCTCCTCTCTCTTCCCCTACCTGCTCTTCCCCCACCCGTGTCTATCTCTATGGCTGCACTATCGTTCATCTGACTCACTCTGATATTACGGGAAATCTGAGAATTAACTTCACCGCTTGACTGCAGCCGCATGTAACTTGCTGTCTTCTGTAGCATGGGCAATGAGAAGCATGCAGCGGTGGCACCATGCACATTCATGCACTGGAGAATGTGCATGTGACAAATGAAGTGTATGCAAACAACACTACATCACGACAGTCTGGTACAGTGTGTGTTTATCATTGACTAACACCAAGTTTGTTGGAGAACTACTAGGCCAAGCAGTAGCAGCCAGGCTACCATACATGCCAGTTACATGTGGGAAAGAGAACACTTACTATGACCATGTGGCAGACATGCCCTCTGCAGAGCTCAGAGTAGGAGGAGTACTGCATGTAGACCACCCAGCTGGCTACCAAGATGCCCAGCCATGCTAGCAGAAGGTACTTTACCTTGATGGCTGGGAGGCGACTCTACAAAGGACAGAGAGCGAAAGGGGGGGGGGGGGGGGGGGGTGAGCATGAGTTCAGTGCACAGCCTTGAATACATTAGGTATATCCCTTGCCCCAATTATCTATACTGCAGTCTCTGGGAGCATTTTTGCCTATTTTGCATACCTGAAGTCCTTTCGACAAAGGACAGAAAAGCATTAAATGCACGAGTCTCCGTAAAGCTCTGGGCATCATGAGTGGATCCGTTAGGACGCAGTCGGGCTAGACTGTCAAATTAGCGAACCGTATTCCCATTGAATAGCATCCCTCGGACAATCCATCGCTTGAGCACAAATAAACGGTGTAACCTCATCCTTTCATTCAATGAACCAAATACGTTCGTAGCAATCTCTATAATGACATACAGTATGTTGTAGCCTTCACATCTTGAAAATGTAGGCTGTATGAAAATTAAAGCGCATTTTACGCGACGTCAAGATGAAAAAGGCCAACAGCACATCAGTCCGGCTGAAAAGACTGAGCGAATGTTTCACAATCTAATTTCAAAGTTCGCCATTCGGTAAGCACAGCAATAAACCGTAAAGCGTCCTTGGGGAAAAAGATACCGTAAAATTTTATTGCACCGATATCGTTCAGATTGTCCAGAAAAAATGGAGCAGGTAGGCTAGCCTATGTAGGCTAAGCGACGGCGCGGTGTTAGCGACTTCAAAAGTCCATTTGCCAACAAACAAACAAAAATCTAAAAAAGAATATTTACCCAACCCTAAGCCTTCTGGAATAAATGATTCCCCTCTGGCTCCTGAGTGGATTTTCTATACAGTAAATAGACTATCTTCTTTGCAGTGATTCGTCAGAACGGTTCTTTAAAGGGGAAGCAGGTCTCCGTATGCGTTTAGACCGACATAAATTGGAAATTATTGTCCCGTCCCTATTTTTGAATATTCAGATCAAATGTGTTCTTCGTCTATTACTTGGCCCAGTTTGATTGTGAGGTTCTGAAAAATATAAGTGCAAAAATGTAAAAGTAATTTTCACAACATGGACAATGGACGCTATTTCTCGCAATTATCAAATAAGCATAATCAATAATCAATAAATAACAACATTGTTCTTATTTATGTATTGATTCATGGCCTACTCTTAAGGTGTATTGACAGTAAAACAGAATAAAAGAGTCTTCCCCACTTCTAAAATACTGGTGTGTAGCTAGGCCATTTAACATAGCCTAGGCCTAATGTTTCCTCATAGGTTAACAAACGAAGTGCATCCATAATGGGTCGACCTACATGCCCCTAACCATAGCCTATCTGTATTCATTTTACAACATTTTGTTATTTAAATAATCCTGGGTGGTTCTATAGGCCTACTACATTTCAATACATGCTATTATGTTATTATTAATCAGGGCGAAGAATCTAGTGGACATCTTATAATTTCAGACAGCACAGAGTCAATAACTACAAACTGAGTTAATGGGGTAGGCTAAGGATGATCCTTGCTGTCTGTCAGATACGAGCAGGTTTGCCCATCTTCATTTCAATGGTTCTGTATGTCTCCAACTGTTCACTTGGATCTGGAACGACTTTGAGATTTAACAAACCTAAACTCTCAAGCAGTGAAAAGACAGACTTTCTAAGGTGGGTGATTGCCATGTTGCCACTTGCTCCACTGTTTATGAACTGTAGGAGTAAAGCAATAGCCTGTCTCATTTAGCAAAGAGATTAGCCTACAGTAAATGCATCTCTAGGCTACTCTTTCCTCTGCATCTAATAATAACTTCTCTCTGTTTATTTATTACTTTCATACTTGCAGTACATACTTAATTTCCCACCTTCTCTAACTGATTGACGAGTGCAGCAATTCTCCTACAAGTGCCTCTTGTTCTGATTTGTGGTGTGTGTGCGTGTGTGTGCGTGTGTGTGTGCAGGCTGTAGCCCATAGATGGTGCTGGTGAGTAGTAATGTGATGGTTGAGTAAGTAGTAAGAAAAGGGATTTTACACTCTCCTGCCCCTCTGTCAAATTATTATTAGCTAATTATTAAAACGAAAACTATATAAATATAGTTATATATAGGCGTATGTGTGTGTTCTTAGTCATTGTACTTTATATAGGCCTATAGCACCAATTACAACTTTTCTGCATGATTTAATTGATTTGCATCATTGGATTAATGACTTGGTCACTGAGCACATATGCAGTTAATGAAGATCGGTTGGCTCTGGTGTCAAATTCCTGGATAATCACATCTAATCCCATTAACTATGTCTATAATCTGCAGCCTACATGCCGCCAATGTGATTTATTGGTTTCTATTGGTTTTGAACATGAACTAAACAACTGTACCTATATATTTTGATTGCAATAATAGTTGTGTATTTCTAGATGAAATATAAATAAATAAACATACAAAATAACCATATTTTAAAGCTATTGACATTTATCACGAGTTTTAATGTTTGTTTGTTTAATGTGCACATCAGGCGGGCTTCATATTATCTGAGATTTCATCGCGTGAACCACAAAATAAAGTGCTAGCTACCGGAAACAGAAATGTACAGCAAAACATCAGAGTTCCTCGGCTCCGCCTCACGAGGTTGCCTTTCCCTACCATCACATGGAAAGTGTTGCCTACTTAGTGTTATGTTTAGCGTCCACGTTTGGAAGAAGCACGCTATTTTAGCTTGAGAACAAGTTGTACGCCGCTGAAGTTGACCCAAGCTGTTGACGTTGGAGGCTGGAATGCCAGTCGGGGCCACAGTGCCTCTGTTCACGCTCGTGTTTGCATAGCTAGAAGCTAGTTAGTTAGCCAGCCATCATCGAACCGTACGGTTTGCTGGCAGTTTCTGGAGGAATCTCAGTTCGAGGGATCAGCATGGATGTGCTGTGGATGATGCCGCTGCTGCTGGTCCCGCTTCTGTTGTGGACCAGCAGCACATTTGTATTTTATTTCAAAAAGTGTTTCTACGTGGCCTGGATGATGTGTTTGGGGCTGATTGGGATTCCACTCAGCATTCTCAAAAGCGGCGGGAGAGACATTGAGAATATGAGGTGAGTTGTCTGCATAAGAAGCTCGAGCCGTACCTTGTCTTAGCAACGCATAATGACAGATAGCTAGGACTATTGGGGATGTTGGATTCGCTGCACCGGGTAGGCTAGATGACATTATGCTGGTAGGCTAACCCCTTCAGCCGGAGTATTGTAAACATATTGGTGACAGCTGCATATATTGTTGAAACCGGACCGTCTTTAACTTAACAAGTATTTCACTTCATGTTCGTAATTGATGTGTCTTGTTCAAACTTGTCACTTTTAAATAGCCGACCCCACAAGCAGGTTTGAGAACATCCAGTTGTAGCTCCATGTATGGCGGCGTGGCTGCTCTTATGAAAACAATTTGATGAATGTAGCCAGTTAGCTGACTGACTGCTTGGTACTTACTAAACAGCAGAACGCTGAGACGACTAGATCATTACATTTGTACTTAAGGTACTTGTATAACGTCATATGTTGATATCTCGTGTTTATTACACTCCATACATTTAAAGCCTGCTGGTTGGTTGTAACGTTTGGTAGCTAACTAGACAGCCAGCAAGGCTCAATGCATTGCCAGATGTTTCAGCTAGCTAACATTACCTCACTTTGCATGCAGAGATAGCCTCGAGGCCCAATTTTTTTTTTCTAACATTGGTATTATAAAATAGTTTGTGAACATTGATTACTGTTGTAAAAAGCAAGTATTTGTGCAAACGATAAACACATATGTAATTCCTCAGACATAGCTCTGTTGCACAACAACAAGTGACAACATCTATCTTGGACCCTGATGTGTACCAAACAACAGTAATCTAGCCAAATCACATATGTTCTAGTCTAACTAGAAGAAAGTAACGTTGGTTGTAATAATGAACTCCACTGTATTAGTATCGCAGTCGACACAATGTATATTTGAAGAAACTGTTACTAACTTCCCCCTTGCAGTCCACTTCACAACACTGTTCTTAGTCTAGGAATGTAGAGTATTGTTGGGGTCAGTGACTCCCCAAGTGATTGTATCCGGGTTTTAGATGAGGAGGTCGGATTGGATGTCCATCCCAGGTTGTGTTACTGGTTATTGGGTTGGTTCCCTGTCATGGTATTCTTTACTTAAAAAGGTCATGCCTAGTGCCCCAGTAAACTGTGGGCCAAGTAGGTAGTTTTAATAGGTTGATTTAGCTCAAACAAAGCTGTTTTTTAGTATTTCAGATCATTGTGAACCTGTGTTGGTGTTATGTTGCAAACTAGTGTACCACCCTCTCGTTAAACCAAAGGTTATTAAGATCTGAACCTAGTCACTGTGACTAACAACTCTTGTGCTGTGTACGTGGGTGGAATAGAGTGGTAGAGAAAAAGGACAAACACAGACGGTCATTGATGTAAACGGAGCCACAGAGAGGGATGGACTGATTGGGCAGCACAGTCCTTCAGTCATCAGCCGTACAAGAGAGGGCTCGACTCTGGTCTTCCCACCTTATCCTAACACACAATAGTTCTAAAAGTCAGTATATCTTCTCTTGGCTACATTTCTGTTGACAATGACATAGAAGAACATGTAAACATCAGCATAAATTGACCTCAATGTGAGTCTGTGTAGATGAATTATCATGACAAGTTTGACAAAGATGAGGGTCACTGATTGTGAACCATCTCCCCCCCCGTCCCCCCCCGTCCCTCAAAATGGCTGCAGTAAAGTCCAGTTGGCTAACAGTTTGTTTGTCCTTGCCATTGCAACAGGCCATGGTGACCCAAGAAGGTTGATAGAAAAGAAGGATTCTGGTCATTCTGGGGGGACAAAAGGTCAGACAAAACAAAACGAGAAATGGTCCCTTTTGGTGAAAGTCATTCCATTTGTGTTTGTTAAACACAAATGTGTGTGTTGTTCCCTTGACCATAACTTTGGTCTTATCATGTTTCTTTGGTACGTTTAGGACTGTGCAAAGTAAGTTATGTGGAACCTTAACAGAGATAATGACAAGGTTATCGACCTAAAGTGTGTGTGCAATGGATTCTGAGCTGCAATCGGCACGCCGACTGAGGTCTTGCATCACGGCCAAAGCATTTTGCACAAGTCTACTGCTTTATCTTCACCATGCAGCTACAAAAGCCCAACTTTGAATAGTACGTTTTTCCTGTTCAAAGGTTATCTGACATCACACCACTGTGTTGAACTGGCACGATACACACACACACACACACCTCAGTGATGGAGTTTTTTGATCAGAGTCACAAGACATACACATTCGGCTAGCATTTCCAGGATCGCCTGGCCACACCCATGTAGGCCAGTGTGCCATAGAAAGACCAGCCCCACAAAGTGAGCATTGTTCCGGGGTGGTGGTCTGAAGCAGCTGCAACCTTCTCTTTCCCATTAGGAACATTGATAATGACTTTCATGGGATCAACGTTATCCAAGACAACCCAGCGTTTTTACATCAGTAAACCGCGAGAGCACTGAAGCGTCCTGGTACACAGATGATAGTCCTTTTAGGTCTGTAAATTAGGCCTGGACTAGCCTCTATGGAGACATGGGCTGTAACACATGGCAACTGTACTAGCCGTAGCCGGTATGAAGACAGGAGGTATTGCACATTCCTACTGAGCTAGCCTATATGAAGACATAGGGCCATAATACACGCCTACTTTACTGACCTGCATGCAGACATAGGGCTTTTGCACATAACCTAGCCTGTAAGCATGTGTGTGGAGGACTACACATGTGCCGCAATAACGTCAAAAGCCTTCTAGGGTGTACGGATCACACGCTTGGCTTTGTTTCTGTGTCATTTTAAACATGACCCCATTGATGGGAACCATTTTCCCTGGTGTATCAGCCTCCTGTGGCTGACTCTCGCAGAAAGCAGTGAGCGCTGTCATCTTCCTGTTATCGCAGGAAATGACACGTGTGATGCCAGAAGGAGCCCCAAATGCCTCAAGGAAACATTGACAGACAGATGGTTGGATTGCAATTCCTCAAAGCTTAGTGGAGCGTTTAACTCATTCAGGGCAGATTATCCGCCACCTTAGAAACAAACTTAACTAATGAGGAATATGTAGTTACATTTCCATCTTAAGCAACTGGAACAGAAAAGGTTTGACTGGTAATATAATAATATTGATGATATACAGTATACATAGAACTAGATCAAATCTACTATCGTCAGTGTGCAATCATAATAATTTCCTAAACATGTTCTGGTTGGTTTACCTGTTTCCTGTCCAGGGTGATCCGCTTCCTGGTTCGTCACGTGAAGTACTTCCTGGGTCTGAGGTTTGAAGTGAGCGGCTTGGAGCACCTGCAGACAGCGGGGCCCTATGTCATCATCTCCAACCACCAGAGCTCCTTGGATGTGCTGGGTAAGAAACACACACACACACACACACACACAGTCAAACAGGCTCACTGATAGACATCAGTGACACATTTACACACATATTCACCTACTATTTTGAATAAGATCCATGGTAGCCTGACCACTTTCTCTGTAGGCAAATATCCAACTAGGTAAATACTGGGTGTCCTCTGCCCACCAAGCCTACAGACCTTAGCCCCTCTCTCATCGAACCCTCCACTTGGACCTATATAAAACTGATTGGCGTGACATTTGTGCCCAGCCCGGCCTCACTGTCAGTGGGTGTGAGGTCCGAACGGCCCTGCTCCCAATCACGGCTGCCCTGACAATTAGCCCAGATGAAACCAGAGACTGGGCAACACACGAGGTTGAGCCCAACAAACGGGGCTATTTCATCAGACTGATTTTTGCGGAAATATGTTGACCGCGTTCAACAGGAGAGGAAGAGGAAGGCCAGGATCGATGGGGATACTGCTTAGCCAAGTCCCAGGAGAACAGTTGACTCTCGCTAAACGGAGCTGGGTGACGACGAGACTGAAGAATATATTATGAGTGGGTTGCGTCACGTGGAATTAAATGCGAGTCTCCAGGGGGGGAGGGGGGGGAGATTTTCCTGACTGGAGACCAGCCCGTAGCCTCTGTATAAACCCAGTGTTATGGTAGTGGCTGGGAATAGCACAGTTAGTGATCCTACTGTATGGGCTGGAGAATGGGCTGTGTTCACTTGTGTGTCTAACTGTACCTCCTGGTTATTCTCTGCGTGTGGGTCTTTGACTTTAAGCCCGAGGAGATGAAAGTGTGTTTGTGCGTGTCTCTCTTTCAAAGTGTTGACCCCTCTCCACGGTCCTAAACCTATCTTGAGGCTGCTAATTTGGCCTTTGTTTGTCTTCCCTGTGTGTGTACGTGTGTGTGTGTGTGTGTGTGTGTGTGTGTGCGCGCACAGTGCTGAGTGACACTGGCAGGCCAGGGGCCAGCATAGTGACAGCAGGGCTAGAGCCAGGTGTTTAATTAGAGCCAAAGCAAGCTCAGCATGAGGCTGGTCCTGGGTCAGAGTTACCATGCCAACCTCCACCAGACTCCGGAGAGCAACAGCTGAACCAAGACCTGTGATTAACAGGGAACCCTCCCCACCATGATCTCTTCACTCCTGGGCTCAGCAGCTTCCCTCTTTCTCCCGGTCTCTCTCTTGCCGATGCTCCGTCTGTGTTTACCAGACACCCAGGTGTGGTGGGTTCCTGCAGGCCGTCACCCTGGATGGGTCGGGCTTGGGGTTCGACTCACACCCACAGCGCCAGACACTCAAACACCACACGGATAAGAGCGTTGCAGCTGCTGAAAAACGTTGGTCGTCGTTTTTATTTTATGAGGATGCCATTTACAAGACCGTTTTAGATAAGGACCTGCTGAAGAACTCTTGGTCAAAGTTCCCTCCGTATCACGATCTTTGAGGAAGATAATTCGCCAGAAAACGCAAGCATGTTTGCACATACTGTATTGTATATGTGTTAGTAAACCTCCTTCCTCCCCTCTCTTCTGTCTTTTTTGTTTTCTTTCTGTTCCCTTCCCTGCTTCTCTCCATCCCGAATTCCTGACCCTCCATTCCTTTTGTGTGTCCCCTCCCCCCTCTCTTCCTCCCTTCCCCCCCTTCTCCTGTCCCCTTGCTGTCGTTCTCTTTCCCCCCCCCCCCCTTGTTCCCTGTCATCCTCCGCTCCGTCCGTCCCTCGGTAGGCCTGATGGAGATCCTCCCTGACCGCTGCACCATGGTGGCCAAGAAGGAACTGGTCTATGCAGGCACCGTGGGGATCATCTGCTGGCTGGGCGGCATCGTCTTCATCAACCGGCAGAAAACCCACGACGCCAAGACCGTCATGGTGGGCGCGGCCAAGACCATGCTCGATGACCAGGTACGTCGGAACCCCCTGTTCCCCCATGAGGTCTAGGTGGGACACATGCTAGCACTGGGACTAGCCCTCTGGTCTGGGTAGGACTCACACTAGCACCAGTTCCAGGACTAGCCCTCTGGTCTGGGTAGGACTCACACTAGCACCAGTTCCAGGACTAGCCCTCTGGTCTGGGTAGGACTCACACTAGCACCAGTTCCAGGACTAGCCCTCTGGTCTAGGTAGGACTCACACTAGCACCAGTTCCAGGACTAGCCCTCTGGTCTGGGTAGGACTCACACTAGCACCAGTTCCAGGACTAGCCCTCTGGTCTGGGTAGGACTCACACTAGCACCAGTTCCAGGACTAGCCCTCTGGTCTAGGTAGGACTCACACTAGCACCAGTTCCAGGACTAGCCCTCTGGTCTGGGTGATCGTCAGCTCATGACCTGGACTAGGACCTCGAGTCAAGATGGTGCTCAGGAGCTGAACCATAAATTCCAGTTTATAGAGTTGAAAGTCTGTTTTAAAGGCTGCTGCTTACAGCACATAAACAGTGACGGGCAGATTTTGGTTAGAAAGATAAGAAAGACCAGGACATCCGTTTCTGTCGGTCGATGCACCCACACCTGGTCATTCAGCATGTTCTGACCTTTGACCCCCGCAGATCCGCTTGTGGGTGTTCCCTGAAGGCACAAGAAACCAGAGAGGAGACCTCCTGCCATTCAAGAAGGGAGCTTTCCATCTGGCCATACAGGCACAGGTTTGTGACCAGGCCAGCTGTGTGCATTTGCATGTGTACAAATACTTTCCTATGTACATATGTGCCTAAGTGTGTGTGTGTGTGTGTGTGTGTGTCAGGGATGGAAAAAAATTTTTTTGTCCACTGGCCACTGTGGCTGGTGGATTTCAAAATCTACCAGCCACTTTCTTGTTTTTAACCGACAATGTATAACTGCATGTGAAAATCAATACTACAAGATCTACAATACTTAAGCAGTTTATTTAATCTCAGTCTCAATGAAACACTGACACTTTCTCTTTTATACATACACAAACCGCGAACTGATATACATTTCATTAAATGAGTAGGGCAGATTAAACAACAAACTAACATTCCTCCACCCTCCCCACTCCCAGTACAGTTTACTCCTGCTCATCAGTATCAGATTCTGATACTTTCCTGAGCGTTCTTCTTCCACGATAGGGCGAACAGTACCCCGACGCGAAGAGGAGGGTTGTAGCTTCGCTCTGAAGGGGCTTATTTTCCCGATCATGACAACGGCGTTCTACACATTATCCTGTTTATTACACGGAAAACTTAACACAGTGTGTCTTATTACAATTTATATGTTACCATTCGTAGTGTTGATCAGCAGAGAAATAGTTCGCCAAAGACGTTAAACTTCATATACGTTGAACAGTCTTTAGGCTTCAAATCAGCTGACGTCGCTAAGCAACGGAGTACGCTGGAGTTGAAAAGTTACCGGACTACTTGCGGAGTGCTACGAAAGACGTGAATCCTGGTGGCGGGTGCTGATTTCCATCCCTGGTGTGTGTGTGTCTGCTGAGCCGCTTTTGTTTCCCAGTGTCTCCGTTCTGTGAGTTAGGCGCTGGTTTCATGGGAAGTGAGTTGTCAACGGTGCCTATTCAGGACACATGGGGGAGCTAGCATTCTGACACGGCACGGAAAGGCTGAAGTCTGACCCAGCAATAACGTGTTCCCTGCTGACATTTGAGCGTTTATTTACGGAAGCGACCCAGACGGCTCGGGCTTACAGGGATCCGTCACAGATCAAAATCCCCGCGGATCCAGCCAAGAGATAGAGGAGGGCCAGGAGAGACGGGAGAAGAGAGCGGGGGAGAGAGGCAGGAGGGACACGGGTCTGGAGAGCGATCTCGGATGGAGGGAGCGAAGCGGAGGGCCATGTTAGACGGGAAGCTCTGTGGGGCTCGTCTGTCTTGTCTGCCGGCCTGTTTAAGCTCAGGTCTGGCTGCTTGGCTCTCATCTCATGTCTCCCAACACCAGTTATGTGCTACAAAGCACAGGCGGAACACATTAAAGCTCAACAGCAGATGGAACACACACACACACACACACACTGCAGGTTCACCTCAGGCCTCGGTGTGGCGGTAGGGGCTGTGGTGGCGTGTCATGTTCAAAGTGCAGTAGGTCACTGGTGTCACAAGAGACATACCAGTAATCCTTTTGATTTGGGGCATCCGTTTGTGTGTGTGTGTGTGCGTGCCCCCTCTACTGCTTGAGCACTGTGATGGCTGGTCTAGATGGATATCAGACGAGCTCTGAAGAGCATCAGAGAGAATGGAGGGGGGCAGCTTAATGAAGAGCTGCTGCTCCCTATTAACTAGTGTGTGCGCACACACACACACACACACAAACATGTCTTTTAAGACGCGCGTTGAAAAGGGGGGGGAAAAAAATCGGTAACACCTGGTAAATCTCAACATCAATGCTCTTTCAATTTTCCTGCGATGCTTCATGTAGGACACCCACACACACACACCATATGCTCAGAATGCCAGCCAGCCGAGCAGAAGCGGGCCAGGCCCCTGGGGGGCCCACTTTGGCCCCCGTTGAAGGGCCTCTCCGGGCCGCCTGGAGAGAGGACTGGTACACTGCTAAAGTGAAGTCTGTCTGGGCCAGTCAGTCGTGCGTTTCTCTTGGCGTGTCTGTTTTTGTCCTTGTGTAGCTGAGGGATGGGGGGGGGGGGGGGGAATGATAAACACTTTGAACTGAAAATGTCTCTCTCCCTTTCTCTCTTCCTCCCTCTCTCTTTCTATCCCCCTCTCTCTCCCTCGTTCTCCTGTCTCTTTTCACTTGTCTTGCTCTCTCTCTCTCTCTCAGGTTCCTATAATCCCAATAGTCTTCTCGTCATACAGCAACTTCTACCTACGGAAAGAGAAGCAGTTCAAATCAGGTACAGGCCAGCGCCCTTGTAGTGAACCTGTCTAAAGAAGTGAATTTCCATTCAGTGAACTGTTGCCTGTATGCCAGTGTGCCGGCGATGATGATGACCAGTTGTTCCTCCCAGGCACCATCACCCTGAAGATCCTCCCGAAGATCGAGACCAAGGGGATGACGTCAGACGACGTGTCGCCCCTCTGCGACAAGTCCTACGACCTGATGCGCTCCGCCTTCCTGGACATTTCCGCCCCCGTAACCCAGAGCAACGGGCCCACACGCCACTGAACATTTAAACATTGAAACCTGCCCCGTTCCCTCGCTTCATCTCTGACCTTCCTCCAGACAAACACCCTGGCCACGCCCCCCCCAATACACCCTCTGCATTGCCATGGTTACCTGCCCAGGTACCCCATAAGTACAACAGGTCTCTGTCATAAACTTGCTCGCTTGTTTCCGTTTCTGGCCCCAAGTTCTGGTCCACGCCTCTGCCGACCCGCAGACCTGGTCCCAGTCCTCGCACCTGAGCCCCCCCACCATATCTGAACAACCGCAGACGCTCCCCTGCGATGACATGGCGGCAGGGTGAAGATAGGCTGGTCACAGAACCGTTCCGGAAGTGTGTTCATCCCGCATGCCTTTCAGATAGCTCAGCCCGCCATGGTCCACTAGCTGTTTTATCTCTGCCTATCATCAGTCTCATCTCAGTCATCGTCTCCGGGTTGAGTTTTTTTTGCTGTGGCATGTTCATGTTTAATCAATACTTATTTTTTCTTGAGGGGAGGGGGTCTTATATGTTGGTGGACATTTCTATGTTCCTCTCATTCTGCCTTAACTGATCTAGTAACTGATCTAGTAACTGGTCCCATTAAACACCAACCACTCTGCCTGCTGTAAACAAACGCACACTCACTACACCCCCTCCCCTGCTGTTCACCATCAAGTGTATCTCCCCCTTTCTGCATTCCAGTCTTATGCTTCCTCAGAAGAGGAGGACCAGGTTATCCTAAGGGCAGGGGGTCAGAGGCGAGACACTGGAGTTGACCCAGGACTCGGTGGCATAAACGTTTTAAGATCCATAATTGGCTCCACAGCCACCCGACCAATGCGCTGATCAAAGATTGCTCCGTGGTACCCCGGGACCACACCGACGGGAAGGATCAATAGAATAGCAGACGCACCTTATCAACGCCAGCGTCACGGCTGCGGCCCGACACGCCTGTACCGACTTCATCGACCGAAAAGTGGGACCTCATCGATTTCAATGTTGTGCATTGCTGGTGTTCCGCCCCTTTCTTCCCTCTTTGGTTTGTCGTTTTATCTTCCGACAGTTCAAGACTTTAATCTGCATGTGTAACGGGTGTCTTTTCGCTGTGCTTCTTCGTTTTCTTTGTTCCGGCGTTCTTTATTTATTTTGTACTTCTCTGGTTTCTCGGTGTTTCTTCTTCCTTCCGGAGGGTCTTTCTCCCTACGTGAAGGTTTGTCTGATGTCAAAGGTGGGAAAAAAAAGTGCAATGTCCAACCAAACTGTTAAAGCATTACAGTTCCAAAGTGCGAGCTTCCTGTTGTGCCATGTGTGAGTGTTCCGCTGACGGAAGTGTTAGACCGTAATAGTAATAGATTATATAGGACTATCTGGGATAAATTAGCCATCAGTGGGTTTTACGGTCGAGGTAAATGTTTCCATAGAGACCATTGCCATGACAGTGAATGAGTTGCATTGGAGGTTAAGATCTCGAATCTTGTGTCATTTCATTCTGGTTATTTTGACGTGTATCCTGACCTGAACACTAATTCACTAACTACTAACAAACCTACATGTTCCTAAACCCCGATAAGAAACTCTCCAGTGTGGGAATTAGATCTCACAGGAAAAGCCTGAACAAGAAGGGAATGTTTTCCATAATGTAAGTAATTATTATTTAGTTACTTTCAAAATCAGTTTGATCATTATCAACTCAAACCTCTAAATGACTTAAGAGTTGTTGGAGAAGCCTTATTCAAGGTTTGTTTATGTCAGTGACAATGGCTAAATACATTAATTGACCATATTGTGACAAAACTCAACTGGATTTTGGTGGGTAGGTTTTTGGCCTTATATTATAGAAGGCTATTATTTCAGTTTGAATTGTGAAGTAAAGTAATATAGCGAGTTTTATATTTTGTCATTTATAAAGACAAATAATATGAGGAAGACTAAACTGATTATTTGTTTACGGTATTACAGCTTTTCCTTTTTGAATTTGCCTCTGGTTCTTGACAGTTGTTTTGTTAAAAGTTTGCAAGATGCAGTAGCTTACAACTTTCTTCCCATTCATCACCATTCTGAAAAGTGTATTTAATTATATACAAGCTCTGTGTTATAATACTTGCATTACCATTTTATGATTTTCAAGTAAACATTATTAAAATGAGATGTTGTTTTGCTTGCTATATAAATGTAAGTGTATTTGGACACAACCTATTTATTTAACAACAATTCTACAAATTGTACATAGAATTTGCTGCAACATTCTGCTTCCCTGAACTTCTTGAAGAACTAGTACACGGCAGGAATGAAAACATGAATTGTGTGTCTGATCCTGAGCCAGTGAGTCCAGCTCTGTAGTCAAGTAGCTGCCACAGTATTATTTGGTTCTCATCATCAGGCAGCAGATCTCTAGCATACCTGCAGGGCCAGTTTCCTCTGTGTCTATGTTGTTGTCAAAGGTTAGTCAGGCTGCATATGCTTACCATGACCCCTACGGTAATCCCAGCCCACCAAAATCAGTGACACCTCTAATCTCCTAGGTGGATTTATTTATTTTTTTGTAAACTGTTTTTTTTTTTTCTGCTTGTCTTTCAAATGCAGGTTTGAATGTCTTATACACCCACTACCAAATTGGTTTCAGCCAAAATGTATGACTGTCATTGATTTAGAGATGGCGAATTATGTTGTTTTATGATTTTGATGCTCTTTTTCTTTTGTAGCTCAAGGTTCCTGTATGTCAGTGCATTTCATGGATTTGAAATGACTTAGGTGAACAGGCTTGACCAAACCTAAGCCATGCAGTGTTGAATTGGCAGTTGTTGAAATGAATTATATATAAAATATTGGAAAAGATTTAAAAGAAAAAATAAGAAATCATTATAAAGCAGTTATGTGAAATTTTTGGTGGTATATTTGGAAAAAATATATATATATTCTCTATGTAGACTTTCACCAAAGCTATTAAAGTGTAACCTGATGGTAGCTTTAGGTATAAAATACTGTGTGGAAAACTGAGCTGGCTGAAGAGTTGTGTCTGCCAGCATCCTGCAGGGCCGTGTGTGAGCGTGTTTACACACACACACGTGTAGCGGCCCGTTGTAGTATATGGTTAATTTCAATAATGTAGTGGTCATTAATTTTCACACAATATGGATACATGTTTTGACGAATGCCTTGGAAAAGAATAAATACATTGAATTCTTTTTTTCTTATGTCATCGTTGTGGGGTGCTTTGATTTGTGGTCCGCCATCTTCCAAAAGGCATTGCTTACGATACATAAACACATTTTTGATTAAACAATTTTATTACAAAAAAAAGTTACAAAACTACAAAATGTGTTAATTATATCACTGAAATATGCCCACAAAATCATAAATAGATAAATATAGATCCAATCGAGCCCCTTTAGGGACAGTTGGGAGACACCAGCAGATGGCCTACCTGCACTGATATGAACCTAAAACTGTGAAACTGGATAGCACACATGGAACCAAAATGGCCGAACCCTGGTTTGACTCAAGTAATGTGGTTTCGGTTAACAGGAGGATGCAGCTGGGAGTTGAAACAGTCACAGGTGGGGTGCATGGGATCACTTACAGGAAACATGATAAATGTGGCCACTGTGACACAAATACACTATGTTGGAGGGTTTGACCAGGACATTAAAATCCTAAAAAGCTTCCTAGACCCTAAAATGAGTTTCCATTGAAGCTGCTGATAAGTCCAGGCCTAGCTTTACTGTGTGTGTTTGTTTGTGTTCTTGTCTTGTTTCTCTGGCTAATTCTCCTGGCAGGAACCTAAAGAGGACACAGGGGACAATGTGACAGAGGTTAAGATCTTACATCACAGCCGTCACATTCACCTTCACATCTAGCCTGTATAGATCGGCTCATCTGAAAAAATAAAGTCTAGCTCTAACACAAGTTTATGTAATATAAACATTACATTGAACTCACATTGTTATAGAAAATGACAACCCGGGACTGCACCCGAATACATCAAGTCTCTCCTCCAGCCTTACACCCCCTCCCCACCACCTACGGTCTTCTTCTGACAACCGTCTGGTGGTCCCACCGCCCAAGAGCGCCCGGTCCCAACACAAGCTCTTCTGTCTGGCCCCCCAATGGTGGAATCAACTCTCCACCTCCATCAGAGACACTGACTGTCTCCCCACCTTCAAGAATAGGCTCAAGACGCACTTGTTCCGGGAGTACAACGGCACTTAGGAATGATTGGCTGGACCTGATGTTTCAGGATAACAATTACTCTTATTTAAAGTCTTGTTGCTCTTGTTGGTTAGTTGTAACTGACTTAAAACTTTTGTACTTGCTGTGTAATATATTTTTCTTGCTTGCTTTTTTCCCCACAGGTACACCCTTGCACCTTTTGAGGTTCATGTTGTTAAATTGTTTAATTGTAACTTGTTCAACTACATGCTCTTATGGTTCTTCCCTTTGGGACTTATTTAGTTTTCACAATGTATGCTTCATGTTTTGGCTACCCGCAATTTTTGGGGCTATCTCGTTGTTGTGATCAGTGACCCATGCACTTTTGTAAAACTCTCTTTTGGAAGTCGCTTTGGCTAAAAGCGACTCAAGCCCCAGAAGCCACCACCCCGGCCTCGCTCCCCACGTGCTCTGGCCAACTCACAGGTGCCAAGCCGTTCCTCCAGGAAGCCAATCTGTTCGCTGAGGGAGTCGATGCGGTCCAGCTGCTGGAAAGAGTGGGACAGGAAGGTGGTCTTCTCGGACATGCCCTCGTCCAGCGACAGGGGGAACAGGCTGTTGAAGGGGGCCAGCACCAACTGAAGCTTCTGGAGAGAGAGACAGAAAGGGTGAGAAGGAGGTATTAAGGGAGAGAATGAGAGAGTGGTAGAGGGTAAGACAGATAGGGAGAGACAGAGAGAGATGGAGGGCGAGAAAGAGTGAAAGAAAAAGACAGCCGGAGAGAAGGCATCCATCTTTCTGCAGATATATCTCTGTGAAGCCCATTGATTACTTAAAGATGTTCCAACATACAGTAGCTACAGACGTCCCACCCTCAGCCATAACCCCTAAAACCCTTCACTTTGACGGTTTCTTGTATTATAGGCTTATAATGAAACTCATAAAGGGTTTTAAAAGGTCACTACACAAGCCTGGCCTTTTGAAACGGTGCTCAGGTTGAGATTGAGTACGTTTTCTCTTCTAAGGTTTGAATAATTAGTGCATAGTGCCTGTGATGCAGTTGGTGATTCAGTCTAGATATTGAGTCATTTCTTTTTTAGCATACTCTATCAGTGTTTGTGTTCCTGCCAATTTTATCGTGTGTCTGTGTGCATGTGTGTGTGTGTGCATGTGTGTGTGTGTGTGCATGTGTGTGAGTGTGTACGTGACTATCTTACCTGCTCCAGCAGCTCCACTCGGTTCTTCAAGATCTGCACCTCCTCTGTGACATTCTCTGCTAGGCCAAAGCCTAAACAGACACACACACAACAGACACACACACATAAATATTTCTTTAACCAACTGCTTGAGAGGGCTATCAAGGAAGAGAGGGTGGCGTGGGAAGGGGGTTCATGTGGTTTTCATATTTTGTCTATATTTTCAATCAGATACTGATGGCTCGTAAGACAATGCATCCTGCCTCCTACCCTCTAGGTAATTCACCATTGGGGCGAGGGCACAGAGGACCAGGAAGAGAGAACCACCAATCCACAGGCAGGCTGAGGGGACACAGCCCTGAGAGAGGGGGAGGGAAGGGAGGCAGAGGGAGGGAGGGGGCAATATCCATAACCCAGCTTGCAGTAAGAGAGCCCAGAGGGAATATGGGAATATGTGGGAAAAGCACACGTCCAAACGGTGCACTATAAATACACTGGCGGTCCATCATCCCAGCTTCCAACATGTGCTCGTACCATTTCAGTGACAGGTACAAGGGGCCGGGCTCCAACATGTCACCATGTCCCCCTCCACCCCCCCCCCAATCCCCTTAAGCTTGTCCCCCAGAGCATGGACCAGGAGGGGGGAGAGCAGCCCCAGGATCCTGGCCCAGGAGAGCCAGGCTGAGAGCTGCTCAATCTCTCCCAGATGTGGGCCGTTATGGAAACAAGGATTGGAGAGGGAGGAGGGGGTGTGTGTGGAGGGGGGGGGGGGTGATGACCCCCAGCAGACAGGGTTGATGGAGCTGGAATGGGAACCCAAGTCCCGGCCAAGACGAGAGACAGGGAGTGGGAGGGATAGAGGGAGAGAGACCACAACAGAGAGAAATACAGAGAGAAGAAAGGGAAAGAGAGATTTAAAGAAGAGAAACTTGCCAAACTCCTCCAAAAACAGAAGGGGCGGGGGTCAGTTAGAGACTGTGTACAGCTTGGTCCGTGCACAGCCCTTATTCCCATGTTTAACTTTCAAAATCTTTGTCAACATCAGACTTACACATGGATATGAATAGCTAATGGAATGCACCCAAAAAAAAAAACAGAGCTTCTGGCCTTGATATTTTACACAAAGCCCCCCCCCCCCCCCCCCCCCCCCCTCACTCCCTCCCAGCAGGCCACCCTGTTACCCCTGCACTACAACACACACATGCAGACCCCCCCCCCCCCCCCCCCCCCGACCCTTTCGTCACTTTCCGAAAGTAGACATCGGTCAGATGTCTACTTTTCCCTGGCTCTGTTTTTTTTCTCTTTCTGCTGATTAGGCAACAGTTCCATAGTTCCAGAATCATCAATCCACTTGAATTGCTCTGGGAGGTGAGACGCCTGTCTCACTTTCGCTGAGCGGATTCATCTCGTGGTCAGTTGGGCTGTAACTCCTCGGCGACCTCTCCCTTTACTGGTGTTCCACCTTTGCTTTTTTTTCCCACGCTGTACATTCTCCGCGATCTATACATAGTAAGACAATCCGGGTGGACGTCGGAAGACAGAGAGACACGTGGGGGGGGAAATAACACGGCTGAAAATATGGTTTATGTTCTACGTTTTATGTTCTATCATTTTATGTGTTTACAGTTCTCCAAGGAGGACTGTAAGGCTGACAGTCTGAGAGGAGAGGAGGGGAGGAGAAGGGGGAGGGGAATTTTCTTGGTCTCCCTCCAACACCTTCGGATCAGACGGGGAGATTATTTTAGCACGTTGCTAGGATACGCCAAACACAGCCATATCTTTGGGAACGGACGAATTGCCCTTTCTCTTCTTTCATCCAGAGCAACTCACAGAGGTTTAGAGGAGCGATTGAGTGTGTAGGTGAAGGGGGGAGAGAGAGAGAGAGAGACAGAGAGAGAGAGAGAGAGAGAGAGAGAGAGAGAGAGAGAGAGAGAGAGAGAGAGAGAGAGAGAGAGAGAGAGAGAGAGAGAGGGATGGCGTTCTCACTAATCTGCTACTGTGGTGTGTTTGTTTAACTGAAGACAGACATATGCTTACGCAACGTACTCAGGCTGGAATCACCCAGTCATCGATCTGGTCAGCACCACAACAGAAACGCAGATATCCGTGTTGCGGTCAGGTTCGTCGTGGGTACCAGCCGCAATGCATTATTACTCACGGTACGAGTTGAGAGTGGCATAGCGCGTACCAAAAGTAATAATGGACCGCGAGACTGGCTACGGTCCGCTCCTCTGTATTCACTCTCTGGAACCAACACACAAACGCTCACACACACACACACACCCACACACAAACGACACATACCTGAATCATTGGAAGAAGCTCTGGAATCATCTGCTTTGGCCTGACTTCTCTGGGTGGTTGGGGCAGGGGGGAGAGGAGGAGGGGCGGGGGAGGGCTGGCTCTGGCAGGAGCGTCCGTCCGCCGCCAGACTGGAGCCCTCCCTGCACGCGCACCGGTAGCTGCCGGCCGTGTTCACACACACCTGGGGGCAGGGGTGCTGCTCACTGCACTCATCCACGTCTGACAGGGGGGTCGGAGACAGGGAGGGACACATGATCACCTTGGAGGGGGGGGGGGGGGGGTCTTGTGTGTGTGTGGTGTGTGTGTGTGTGTGTGTGTATCCATGAGGGTGCGTATGTTGATGGCTGTGTGCATATCTGTATGTAGACGTGTGTGTGTGTTTACCTGTGTGACACTGACGGCCCGTCCATCCCAGAGGACAGGTACAGTGGTTCGGTCGTAGGCAGGTTCCTCCGTTCACACAGGCCTCGCCGCACACCGCTGGATGACAGAGAGAAACGGCATTACATAGACGATGACAATGCAGGGAACCATGTTTTTTTTCCGTTGTTACAGGTCACCTGAGGACCTATTTTGTGTGAATGCAGGGGCTATGTGGGGGTAGGTTTTCCATCAGCCTGACATGGGGTAGGGACTTTGAATAGAAAATGAAACGCAAGCTCAACAGCCCGTGCAGCACACAGCATTGGGAGGATGACGCAAGTCCAGGTTACCTTGGTTACAGTTGTGAGAGTGGAGGCGTCGCCAGCCGGGACAGCATTCTTGGTAGATGTGGGCGAGGGGCGTGGCTTTGGTCACCTGCCGGTACGACAGCCTGTAAACCGTCCTGCAAAAACACAAAAAAGGATTGTTAACGTTGGTAGTTGATGCCAGTGTCACAGTGTGTGTGTTGAGCAGTTGAGATTTTGTCCACGCAAGCAGACAAACATGCTGATGAGAGAAGGCAATGTCTCACTGAGCCATGGCCCACTGAGAGCCAAGCGTGGGTGACGGCGCAGAGGAAGGGAAGAGAGGAGGGAAGGACGAAGCGACGAGGGGATGATGCGACCATGCCAGATCTTGAGTCTGACGTTACCTGGTAGTCCTCAGGAAACAGGCAGAAAGGAAGAGACAGAGCGCTAGAAACGGAGAAAGACAGGGAAAGAGAGAAAGTAAGGAAAGAAGAGACAGTCGGGATAATGTGGGGCATTGTGAGGCACGAGGAGAAAAAAAACGATGAACAGACGAACGGGTGAGAGAAATAACTGAATCAATACAAACAGTGCCACACAGGAAATCCTATGATTATAATGCACGACTGGCCGTGCTGCCTGATTGCATAGCACAGCAAGAGAAAGGGAGGGAAAGAGGGAAAATCTGGAAGGAAAAGAGGCAGAGGAGAGTCCGAGAGAAACAGAGTGAAAAAAGAGAGAGGGAGGAAGGAAGAAAAGGAGGAACAGATCGAAAAAAAGCAAGCGAGATACAGAGTGGAAAAACGAGAGATTATGAGAGAGTAACAGAAAGAGAGACACAGAAGGAGGGAGAGAGAGAAGGCCTCAGCATGGAGGCAGAGCTTGTCCAAGACAAACAGGGTTGCGGTCTCTGCGGGCTGGAAGTTCATTTCCCGTAGTTACACAAAGTACCGATATTTAGATTCCACCCAAAACTGTACTGCCACAACCCAATTATGCGTGTGTATTTGTGTGAGAGTGAAGTCTAGTCTATCTCACAAACAAACTTCTTGTGATTGGTCCATCATAACACCAGTCTCGTGTATGTCTCGCAGACTGCGCTTTGGCCTATGGCCTTGCAAACTTGGGTCTGCTATTCTGCCAGTACTTTGGGGTACACTTGATTCGCTTTACCCACTGCAATGAAATCGAGGGATCAGTCCTGTAACAGCCAACTGAGAGGCATAGCAAATGCACCTCAAGTTCTTTTGAAAACTTGAAAGGTATTTAGGAGGTAGCTGATCTCCGTAAATGAACCAGGTTAGTATGACAGGAGACAGCCCCACGTCTGTTCCACAGGCTGGTGGGCAGGTTGGTACGACAGGAGACAGCCCCACGTCTGATCCACAGGCTGGTGGGCAGGTTGGTACGACAGGAGACAGCCCCACGTCTGGTCCACAGGCTGGCGGGCAGGTTGGTGCGACAGGAGACAGCCCCACGTCTGATCCACAGGCTGGTGGGCAGGTTGGTACGACAGGAGACAGCCCCACGTCTGGTCCACAGGCTGGCGGGCAGGTTGGTACGACAGGAGACAGCCCCACGTCTGGTCCACAGGCTGGTGGGCAGGTTGGTACGACAGGAGACAGCCCCATGTCTGGTCCACAGGCTGGCGGGCAGGTTGGTGCGACAGGAGACAGACCCACGTCTGGTCCACAGGCTGGTGGGCTGGTTGGTGCGACAGGAGACAGCCCCACGTCTGGTCCACAGGCTGGTGGGCAGGTTGGTACGACAGGAGACAGCCCCATGTCTGGTCCACAGGCTGGCGGGCTGGTTGGTGCGACAGGAGACAGCCCCACGTCTGGTCCACAGGCTGGCGGGCAGGTTGGTGCGACAGGAGACAGCCCCACGTCTGGTCCACAGGCTGGCGGGCAGGTTGGTGCGACAGGAGACAGCCCCACGTCTGGTCCACAGGCTGGCGGGCAGGTTGGTGCGACAGGAGACAGCCCCACGTCTGGTCCACAGGCTGGCGGGCAGGTTGGTGCGTGCGCCTCTCAGTGTTCAGGTAGTATTGCATAAAGCAGGACTGCAGAGCTTGTGCCTCTGCTGCGTTTGCGTAAGGAGTGCTGCAGAAGATGTTACTATCTCGCTCTGGGTCTGTGCATACAGTACTAAATTATTCTTTCGTTTGTGTGTGTGTGCTGTTTAGTCTGTGTGCCAGTGTTCCTAGTAAACAAGTGCTCCTTACTTGTAGGTACTGCACAGTCTGTGACCCTGACACAGGGTGATGTAAGGCTTGTGGACGGGCTGGATGTAGGATTCCGTCGCCGTGACGACGCTGCTGTGACGGACATCTCTGCCGCACACCCTCCTCCTGCACAGACGAGTAGGAAATACAGAGGTGAGACCACGCATACATCACCACGGACACCCTGACAGACTCTGTAGCACCGACAAGTAGGCGAGTAGGGAGTCAGTTGGCTGAGCGGTGAGGGAGTCGGGCTAGTAATCCGAAGGTTGCCAGTTCGATTCCCGGTCATGCCAACTGACAATGTGTCCTTGGGCAAGGCACTTCACCTTACTTGCCTCGGGGGGAATGTCCCTGTACTTACTGTAAGTCGCTCTGGATAAGAGCGTCTGCTAAATGACTAAATGTAAATGTAAAATGTAAGTAAGAACCACCAACTACACTGAAATCACTACAGACTAAAAAACACACACACCCTCCCACGCACACACTGTGTTATTGAGATGCAAAAAATAAAACTCATCTAAGGACATCTCCATGGTGACTAATGTATTCCATCTGAACTGTCCTGTAGCATGATCCGTGTGGTGGGTCTTAAGACCGGCCTTGTCATGGAACTGAACCTGATCTAAGAGAAAATACGAAACAACTTTACCGTTTAACCACTAAAGGCTCTCCGGTTTGGAGAGCAAAACTGACAGGAATCTTCATGACTGAAGACGGAAAATGAAGGCACTCAGTCCTCCATTAGCTCTGAAGCGTTGCCAGGGCTGGACCCCACTGTGTCCCGGGACGGGCTGGGATCCTAAATAAACTCCCACCTCCCACTCCCAGCACACCAGTTATGCACAGTCCTCTCAGGAGACTGGGTCTAGACTTGACCTCTGTCTCGCTGGAATATGACGTGTAATTGGGTTGGATTGGCTGATATAATCGCCCTGCGAATGTGTCAAGTTGAGTATGGCCTTCGATCTTTTGTCCCCCCCCCCCTCCTTCCTCCCACCCTAACGTCTGAAAGGTGTCACCGATTATTTTTGGTCTGCGAGCACATCAGCTGAGACTAAAGAACCCGCTGGAAGTCTAACTTGACTTCCCTTTAACAGTCCCGGACGGGTGTTTGAGAGCTCAAGTCCTGAGACGACACAGTCGTCGATGTTTAACATGTTATCCGGACAATCGGTTTGCATTTACTCAGGGTGAGAGTGTCAAGTGAAACAAACGGCACAAATAACCCTCATTAACCGCTTAAGTGCCAGAGTGTTACAGAAGCGAGCGGGCCGTGGAGCCAGTTCGTCCTGGGACCAAAGCTGACAGACTGACACGCCATAATAAACACAGGAAGTGTAACAAGGGAGCCGTTACCCGTGGTGACCGAGGAACTGGGGAGTGCCTGCCACATGAAGGATGAAGAGAGAGGAGGAGAGGAGGAGCGTTTGGTACATGTCTCCTTCTTTCCCACGTTCCCTCTCTTCTCTCTCTCTCTCTCTCTCTCTCTCTCTCTCTCTCAACTGCTCTCTTTCTTGGTCTGGTGAGGGAGGAAGGGAGGACGAGGGGATGAAGGCTGTGGCTGTGAGTCCTTCTTCACACTGGGTAGCGGGTGTTTGTACAGACCTCCACCAGGATGACTCCAGCTACCTGGTGGAAGAAAAAAACAAGAAAACAGGGGATGGGTGAATAGGTGAATAATGTCAGGAAGTGAAAGACTAAAAGACAGCAAGACAAAATACTGAACTATAGATAAACGGCGAAAAGACGGAAAAAGGTTTTTAATCCCTTTTATAATGTCGGACACTGCTCCTGCTTTTTGTATTGCTCACCGTGAACACCCTCTTCACACTACTGTAGATTCCTGGAAACAGAGAAACCCTGCCCCGTAAACTCCTGCCGGACCACACAAGCCGTCAGTCTCTGCTCCAAAAGCCGTTAACGACAGTCGGGGCCCAAGTCATTCAAAGACACGAGCCGCCTCGGAGATTGACGTGTTCTAGCCAATGCTGTCAGAGCAACAGCTGGGATGTGTCAAGTAGAACCTTAGAGGAGGATCCCACCCTCCCCAATCCCCTCCCCCCCCCTCCCTCCCTCCGCCTGATGGAGTCAGAGCGCTTTCAGAGTGTGTGGAGAAGCATTAGCGGCTATTACGTGGAGAGAGGTGGTGAGAGGTCTGGATTGAGAACATTAAACAGTGTCGCAGCCGTTAACGCCTCATCTCCACTACTCACAGGGGAACCATTAATGCTGAGGCAGGGGAGGGGGACCTGTTGAGGATCTTCAGGTTTGATGTTTAAACCGGCCAAGAATTTCTAAAGTGATATTCTGAGAGGGACAGAAATACATTTAAACAGCACTCAAATAAAGGCGCTTGAAAACTCTAGACAGAGGTTACATTAACTGAATGGTTTTTTGGAGAACTGGGATCTGTCTAATGTAAACCTTTACAGATGTTCCAGTGTAACATTTGCAGATGTACCAGTGTAACCTTTAGAGATGTAACAGTAAATGTAACATTTAAAGATATAACAGTTTAACAGTGTAACATTTGTATATGTAACTGAGTAACAGTGTAATATTTAGAGATGTAACAGTCTAGAGTCAGGTATTTGAAGGTCTGGGGTAGATCTTTATGTACAGTGTTAAAGGTGGGAGGTCTGAGAGATATAAACGTTCCTGTGCCGTTCCACTCTGCCATTATTAAAAATGTGGCAATGATTATCATGCCAAAAGCACTCATATCAATTTCACTTAACCGCAAACTGGGTCGTTTGACATTTGGGTGCATTCACAAAGGTACTTTCTCTGGAAGAGTTCATATTGTTCTTTCTATTCCTGACATAATTCCAGACTGTACGGATTTTGGGGAGAGGGAGGGCAAGGCCATCTTGAAAAGCTTAAAGCTATCCACTCTTTTATTCATGTATAACAACGGTAATTTAATGAGCTTTCGGAGGTCAAAATAGATTTCAGAGTGCTTCCCCGGTGAGCACTTTCAAAGATGGCAGCCGTAAAAGAGAATGGATTGAGAGGGTAGGCAGCAACAGGGGGTGCATTTAACCAGGTACCTTACCCCGTCCCGCCCCCCACCCCCCATTTTACAACCAGCAGTAAATACGCTACACTTACGGTTACACTTTATACTCTGTATTGGACTGATCATTTGTCGACAGCCTGTGTGTGTGTATTCATGTTCATGACTGTGTATTTGTAAATGTGTGTGCATGAGGGTGTGTGGGTGTGTGTAGGTGAGCTGTGTGTTAGTGTGTGCCTGTAAATGGAACTCAGAGGGCAACCTGGCTAGCTCACTGATAGGTTAATGTTCGGTCCCAGCCAGCATCACGCAGAGTGTGGCGACGTCTGGCCTGGCCCCCTGCTGGTGTGGAATGATGACATGGTATTACACGGCTGTTTACCCCCCCCCCCACCCCCCCCAACTACCACACACACACACAAACAGACAGATCCACGTTGACCTGCAGATGAGTTGCACAGGAATACACACTGAAACAGACTCATGTACTCTCTCTCTCTCTCTTTCTGTATGTCTCTCTCTCTTTCTGTATGTCTCTCTCTCTCTGTGTCTCTGTCTCTGTGTATCTCTCTCTCTCTCTCTCTCTCTCTCTGTCTCTCTCATTGGACATGCTAGTGACTACCTGACACGACGGAAGGAGACGCTGAGATCAAGAGAGCACGGCGGGCCCCTGCCTTGCTCCCTCACTGTACAGGGCAGCAGAGACCACATCAACCATAGAGCACAAGGGACTGAGGCGAGGAGGCTTCGAGTCACTGGAGAGGAGTCAGTTTGCTCATCAGTTAGCCTGTCAGTTAGCACGTCCGATAGACTGTCAGTTAGCCAGATGACTTCCTCTTTATTCCACAAGCTCAACCTGAAGAATTGGAAGTCATGTCCACCACAAAGCTAATACTGGGCTCTGTCTGCTACTTGATAGAGAGATTATGTAAGACATTGAAATCTTGTAAATGGCTTCCATACAGACTGTCAAACAAGGGATAACTCATGGGAGAAGCTAGGCCCTGGCTAGCTTTGTTGGTTAAAACATTTTAGTTTTTTGGTCCCTAGGGCTGTTACGGAATTGATATGGGAGAAAATTTACCCTAGCTAGCTTTAAAACCCTATGGTTTTCCTGAGTGTAATACTAAGCTTAGAGCTAGGCTAGGTGGCTAGTATACGGAGTTAGCCTGGAGATGATGCTAAGCTGTGGATGACAGCATGTTTCTCTGATCCCCCCCCTGGCCCTGCTCCCAGAGAGCAGACACGCATGGCTTAGTCCGGGTCCATTCACAAACAGCCAAATCCACGTTGAGAGCCTTCCTCTCAACCCTGCAGGGGAGCATAGAAAGACAGGGGCCTGTCCTGGGCATGTGTTCCTTTCCCTCTTCTCCACGAATTCACCTCTCAACATGACAAGCCGATTCATTCCGTGAGCCGTCAAGCAACTTTTGGGTGTGGAACTTCGGGGCCAGCTTGCCAGAGCCACTGATGTGACATTTAAAGACCGTAGCCCGCGGCTGCCCATGTTGCCAGTAATTCAATTGTCGTATCATGGCTGACGGTCAAACATGCTACTGCTGCCAATAATCTGAGTTCTGATGCCTGAGGGTGTGTATGACATCACAGGACAACTAGAGACAGGGTGAGTTCTGTGATCTCTATGTGTGAATGGGGTGTCACCATTGGAATCCGCAATAAGCCGTCTGCAAGCCAACCAGAGATCTGCCCTGTGAATTCAACATTGATTTCTCTGAATGACGGCTCAGGCCCTCACCAACCATCATTTAAAGCCCCCCCTCCTCCCTTTCCCCTGGGCCCCCTCTCCCCACTCACCACCACACAAAGCCTGCTCAGCAAAGTTTAGCTGAATATGTGCAGTAGTGGGGTTGTCAAACAAAATCGAAGCAGCAACTTGAGAATTAAGGTTTCCATGAACAGCTAAGCCTTCATTAAGTAAACAAAGTTAGAATTACAACGGCACCTATTTGAGTGAGGCTGGGATCTCAAAAACATGAAAAATGTCTACGGTAGCCAATAGAGGGCACTGTTTCACAAGAACACATAGCTAGATGAACAAGAGATGCTCTTTTACTTCCCATCTCTTGCTCTGACACACAAACAAACGCGCACGCACACAAACAAACGCGTGCACACACACATGCGGAATGAATGAGCCATCCGCCCGCTCCAAAATTACTTGTAAAAGTCAACAGAGATTGTGAATGATAAAAATTGCAACTTACAAGTAAGTAACTCCAGAGCGTATATTTGTTTAATCCTATAACTGGCCCAAGTGATAGGCTTTGCGGAATTGTATGGAAGACAATACACTATGAAAAATCCTCCAAACTGTTATAGCCTCTGTATATCCCACTCGATAACACGCGAACACTGAATGTCCAAAGTGAATTCAAATTCCGTGTATCCAAGTAGCACCACCGTTCGCAGGTTCAGACTCGGTCAGTTCGAACTGTCAGTGCGCTCATGGGGGTACCCGCCGTAGTACCTCCTCCAGCTCGAGCCAGCTAGAAGTCCTGCGAGCGCAAGTGGGGGGACCCTATGGCTGACGTCATTGAAGAAAATTGGGGGAAAAAGTGGTTTTGTCTGAATTTGACGTGAACCGTGGTGGTCTTTCCCCCGCAGGTCTCGCGTAATTGGCCATACTGAGAACAATTCACTTTTTAATTCAAAACTGTTTGGTGTACAGTTTTGTGTTGGTCATCCTTAATGTATCACTGCCAATGCCTACTCAATCACTAGCCTGATCGTCATAATTGGTGAGATGGATTTATTGCTTTGCACATAAAAGCATGTTTCACAATTATAGCCTATGGTACCCCTGTTGAATATAGATCGCGTTTATAAAAGATCTATGAATGATTGTATCCAATCACAACACGCCATAATTATTCCACCTGGGCAATGGCGAATGCATTTGAGAAAAGCGTTAAATTGTTTTGATAGAAATTAATCAGATCCATGGGCATTCATAGTAGGCATATTACAGGCCAACAGGATAAAAAGGATAAACAGTATGTGTTTACAATAAAAAGCAACATTTTTAAGTCAAACTTGAAATGATTTGTCAACAATATAGATATTTTCCATAATATGGATATATTCCATATGTGAAAACTTGAGTTAACGCTTACCCCTTAAATTTGATGTCATGCAGTGCGTCTCCGAGCGCGTGCTGAATGGAGGCCATGGGATCAAGCCGCGACCTCTTCATTAACTGTCTAGAGGACCCTTCCATGCTAACTATTACTTTTAAAGTCATCCCACGCTTTTTATTGAAATAAAATCTCTACGGTTAAATCTCTGTGCTCCACGAAAACCGACTGGCGGGCAATGAAATGCCTTTGGGCGTTTTTCAGTTGCTTTTTATGCTAAACTTCCTGTGGAACGCAGGAATTGGATGGACAATCCCAAACCGGAATTCCTGTGAGTGTTTCGCGCTGATAAAACCGTTCTAACGCACAAACACGTTTCATCCTGCTCAAACCGCTTTGTGAATCATTTTTTGAAGCATTATCTTGCTCTCATTATAGACCATGCAAGACATCTCGAAGGGGGCAAAGATTTGTCAACTTTGTTTTGCATTGGTTCTACAGGTTGCGTTTTAATTTGAAAATCGTTTTCAACACTCTATTGAATTTGCTCAAAAAATAGTATACACTCCTGCTATTTAGAGTCTAATAGGGGTTAACCTTCAACTAAAATGTAGGCCTCCCAATGTTTGTAGAGAACAATCTGATACCATCAGTGAAATTACATCTAAATGGCTGCCTGCAGATGAAGCTAAATTGAGAGTAGATAGCAATCAAGGTTGGCTAAGTTGGCCATTTTCTCTCCCCCCCACACCCAAGACCTTTGAGTGTTGGTGCATGTGTGAGCAGGTCTCCTAAAGGACACTGGCAGGAATATCTCCAGTCTGTTTCCTCTCCTCTGGCCCTGCTCCTCAGCACTGATTGTCTGAAATAACACTCTTTGTCTCATTTTTTATTTTTCACCCCTGCATCCTCTGCTTATCTCCTTTCAGCAGATTCCCCCCGCCCCCTAACCCAGCGACAGCTAAGGAGATGGCCGTGTACTGAACCATTGCAAGCAAAGACCTTTAATTACCAAAACAGCTTAGAATCGTGCATTTCAGCTCACCTGCCTATCGGCTCTACAGTATGGGGTAGCCATACTGTACCCTCCTCTCCTTGAGGGGGCGCTGCAGTGGAACCCAGTTCACCCTAATTCATTTGGACCTCTTCATGAAGTGGAGTACCCCTGCTCACTGCTTATTTGCACATTGCACAAGCCATCTTGTCTTCATATTTCACTTGCATGTTATCCTATTTTATATACATTTTTGACAATTCTCTTGGTACCATTTCCGAGAGCATCCTTACTATGTATGGCCAGAATTCTGTGGAAGGAGTGTTGGTTTTCCGTTTCCAAAAGACATGGGACTTGTTAAAGTTGTCAACATGATCGAAAAGTTTCTCGTAATCTATAATTGATTACCATGACCAGGTGATGATAAGTTCAAAAGGATTGGCTGCATTTCAGTGTGATTCATGAAGATGGATGTGTGTCTGAGAGATGGAGGATGTTTGGTATTAGTGTGTGTAATGTGCTGTTCTGGGGTGTGTATGTGTATGTATGTGTATGTGAGTGGGGGGTGGGGGCAGATCCAATCACTCAGAGCAGAACTTTACTGAGATTAGTCAGAGTGACGCCTGGTGCCCATTTGTCTTGTTGAGTACAGAACCGGACCTCACACACACACACACACACACACACACACACACACACACACACACACACGTGTGTGTGCATGCAGGCTGGAGAGCTCTCAGACATGCAGGAACGCACGCACAACAGCAGAAAGGCCACACACAGTAGCCCCCAAAACAGTATATCAAAGAGTCTGTGAAATTGTGCTGAATTGGGGCTATATCTCATGACATGTGCCTTTCCAGTGACCCTTGTGATCCTACAGTATAGTACAGCCCGGCGCCTGACCTTCCACACACACACACATAGTTTTCCCTGCAATAACAAAAGGTCGACGTGTTTGGGCACGATGGGACTGTTCAGTCAGGGGTCACACACCGACACACATCAACGCACACACTGTCAGGGGCAAAGGGACGCTGAGCATGGGACAGGGGGATGTGCAGGAGACACAGGGAGTGTTGCTATGCATGTGTGTGCATGGTCAAAACGAAAGGGGCACCACATCATTAAAGGAAACATTCTTTCTTTGAAATCAAGGCTTGGCCGACTTAAGCAAAAGTTTTGTATTCCAGGTTGAAGCTCAGAAAGAAACCCACACAGTGGCGTTACTTCCTGTCAGACAGGAAGCAGGACGTGGCTGAGGGAGTGAGATTCTAGAGTGTGGTCCCTAGGAACAATAAAAAACTCACTTGTCCAGGAAGCGGATCTGCGTCAAAAGGGGCCTAAAAGATTTTGGTGGAGGGAAGAGGCACTGACCCTGGAGGTTTACTGCCCTAACATCACTCTGGAAACGCTACCAAACATGAACCCACCCCTAATGGAGCCTACATGGAGGGTTGGACCAGAAAGGGAGAGAGAGAGAAGTTAAATCTTGGAGATTGGAAAGGGGGAGATAAAGAGAGACTGACTTTGAAAGAGAGAGAAAGAGAGAGAGAGAGAGAGAGAGAGAGGGGAGAGGGAAGGAGGGGAAAAGGAGAGGACATAGCACAGAGTAAATGTTATTGTTGCTTACAAACACATTGGCTGGCATGCTTCTTGTTTACTATCTTGCCACACAATAGCTTTTACAAGTATGTTTATGCAGAAAAACCTCTGTACTGTGTGTGTGTGTGTGTGTGTGTATGTGTGTGTGCATGTGTGTGCGTGTGTCCCTGTGCGCGTGTGTGTGTATGTGTGTGCGTCCTTCAACAAAAGACTCAGGTATTTCTTCCTGGTATAGGTGTGTCAAAGTTGATGACATCGTCGGTGTTTACAGAATCTGAGTTTGGCCCCTATATTTGTCTCTAAAAGTCTGAGGCAAGGGGCCTTTGGGTCCGACACAGACACAAGCTCTGAGAAACATTAGTGAATAAATGAACAAACCCACCATATCCCTCCATCTCTCCTAACCTACTACTTTCTCTCTCTTCTTCCTCTATGTCGGTCATCCATGAACTTCTAGCATCTTCTTCAGAAGTATCCCGGTGGGGGTCTCAGTTTGGGACTGGCGTGTTTGGGTTTACTGGCCAAAAGTTAGACAGCCTTTGGTGAAATGTGAGGGGAACATAGTCTAGAATGATCTGTGTTTAACATAATTGAACATTGCTAAAGCTTGAGGCTGAATGATCTAATACATCTAATATGATTAGGAAGGATATTACTGTGTATGTGCACTGATTTCACGTCCCATAATGAAGGCTTGTCAACATGTTTATACACACACACACACCCGCATGCACATGTGAGATGAAAAGAGGGACACACATTGAGTCCGAACCCCAATTCATTACAAGTGTGTGTACACATACGTATACACACACTCACACCCACACACATCAAGCGCCCTCCTCCTCCCCTTTGCTGCAACAGCGATGACATGATTTCCTCTAAACAGGACGTCCTGTATCCCAAGACTTCCCAAGGCCCGAGCCTGTGCGACACCCGCCAGTCACAAGTGTAAACATGCCTTCTCTCTTTCTCTCTCGCGGGCTCCCTACCTCCATCTCACTGTTTCTCCCTCTCTCTCTCTCTTTATTCTTCTCTTTCCATCTCTATAAAAGTCTCCCTCCGACTCTCTCCATCTCCATCTCTCTCTCCCTCCACTTCTCTCTCTCTTTCTCTCTCTCACGCACGCACTGTCACCAGCCCTCATCCACACAACCTGCCTTGTGTGACGTGACGCCTAGTTCCCTGCCCTGCCCTCACCCCGCGCTGCAATTCTTGCATCCGTCCAACTCTCCATAAAATAATTTATGACCATTGAATGGACTGATTTGGTGGATAACTGAGTCATTAAAAAAAAACAAATCCATGAGCATAGCCCTGAGTCATGTGGTCCACAGCACAATGCGTGTTTACCATGAGCATAGCCCTGAGTCATGTGGTCCACAGCACAATGCGTGTTTACCATGTGAGCACATACTGCGGGATGCCTTTTATGGTCTTGTTTCGTGTCCTTCCAGTTTCTTTCCCACTCTGCAGCTTTTGCCAACCGTCCCCGCCGGCAGCTGTCATCAACAACCAGCACCCGACTCTGCACTCCACATGCACACATGAGATAGGCTTATTCTTCCCAGTATTCCAATCCCCCCCTTGCTACGAGGCTGCAATGATTGGGAGGGCCGCCATGTTTAGTTGGCTGCAACCTGGACCCCTGGAGTATCTGCAGGAGGCGGCCCGGAGGTTGAAGCGTGGACGTTTGCCTCCGTGAGGAGTCTCATCCAATCACTCTCCTCACGATCGGGGGGATTTTGGGGTGTTTTGTTATGCATTCAAATATTTATTAAGCTACATTGAGTTATCACTAGGAAGTATGAGATTACATAGCTAGGGGGACATATAATATTTCTCTGGCTAATTGGTTTTGCGTGACTTTGCCAACCTTTCCGGAGGCTTGCCATCACTTAAACTCGCTGTTGTGTTGCTTCTAGACGGAGTACCTCTGCATTTCAGAACTCGTTTGGTGTGGAGCCCGTGGTGGGCTACCAGCTGGTGCCCAGACTGGCACAGAGAGACAGGAGGTCTGAGAAACCAGCCGTGCTCTATCTGTGGCTATCGGATATTGCGTGAGTGAGACATTTGAAGGTATAGGAATGGATGTTGGGTGTTGTAGTCTTGAAAGTATGGACATCCATAGAGGACTACACAGAGCGGCACATCAATGCTTCTCATCGAAGGAAGCTTCTCTGGGAAGAGAGAGAGATCATCCAATTAGTAAAGGAACTGACATCAATGGCAAAATATGCACTCGAGGATGACTGGAGGAAACGAGACAGAGAGAGATTTAAGTCATGCTTACGCTAACGGTGCTCTAGTTTAGCCTCCGTGCCTATACGCAATCCAGATTTACAGCATCGAGGAGATCGAGGAGAGGTTTATTGTACTGCAGCTGTGGGTAGAAGTGTGCAGCACCTCTGGTCTGGCTTCCCCTCCTCCCCTCCCCCCATTCCATCCCCTCTCCAGTCTGGTTTGGCAGCAGACCATCGTAATGGAGCACAGCTGTGCCAGCGATTACCCAGACAGCGGAGGGAGCGCAGACGCGTTCATATTCAGCGCTCTGTGTGATGTGCTGCAGCCCCGGCACGGTGAAGAGGTCTGTGCTTCAGACAGACTCCTTCGACGGTCTGTGTGATACGGCAGGCCAGCAGGAGACGGCAGGCCCAATGTGGTCACTCTCCCTTAGGGTCCTAATGACGGACTCGTGACCGACACGATGGGGAGCAGTTCCAGCCTGGGTCCAGGTGCCAGCCAGGAACTGAGGACAGCTGGGCCAGTGACAGCTTCTCCGTGGCAGACACGTACAGACCCTCTGACGGGGGGTTCACCCCCCTCCCCAAGACCCCCGTCTGAACGAAGGGATGAAACTGAGAGAGAAAACAGACTTGTTAAAATTCTGAGAAATTGTACTGTACTTTGCCCCCCCCTCCCTCTCTCCCCCTTTCCTTTCCAGACAGGCCCCGTCTTTAGGATTAATGCGAATATTCACTGTGGCAGTTATTACAGAAACCGAAGATTTTGGCAAATCAAAGCTGACAGCTTGTTGGGGATTTTAATAAAGTTGAGCGTCGAGCTGACAGGAGCCACGCGAGGGTCTTGAGGTCACTGCCAGCCCAGTCTAATATTATTCACGCTACATTATCCCACTTTCTAGGTGAGCACTCTCTGTCCTCTCTCTCTCTCTCTCTCTCTCTCTCTCTCTCTCTCTCTCTCTCTCTCTCTCTCTCTCTCTCTTTCTCCCTTCCCCTGTCTCACTCACTCATTGACTCCCTTGAAAATGGAATTAGTATTGAGAGTGAAGTGACGCAGCAGTTCATGACCTCGTTCAGCGCCCAAGTTCCACTAGAAGTAGGGAGTCAGATGGCTGAGTGGTGAGGGAGTCGGGCTAGTAATCTGAAGGTTGCCAGTTCGATTCCCGGCCGTGCAAAATGACGTTGTGTCCTTGGGCAAGGCACTTCACCCTACTTGCTTCGGGGGGAATGTCCCTGTACTTACTTTAAGTCGCTCTGGATAAGAGCGTCTGCTAAATGACTAAATTTAATGTAAATGTAGAAGCAGCACAGAGACACACAGACAGAGAACCCGAAACACAGATGCGTAGAAGTCCAAAAATACACTCGGAGACACAGAAACATCGAACTATGGAACGCAGAGAGACGTAGACACCAGGGACCCAGAGGCAGTAAGGCCAGCGGCTCATGCCCTGACTGAACCAGGCCTGTTAAATTCAATGACCTGCCTTGTGTATACAGTAGCAAAAAAGCTTGGGAAAACAAGCTTGACAAATGGCCCTCTTTGTAACAGCCTTGCCCCCGAAGTAAGCCCCCCTCCCCCCTCCTCCACATGGTGCTCTAGCTGCTTTATGAGGCGAGCCCCCCCCTTCTTAAACATGTCACACGCATTAGCAGCCCGGCCGCTAATGCTGCCCACAGTGTGGTGAGTGGCAGCCCGTCAAGGAACACGCGCCACAATGCAGGCCGGCTGGACGGATTGCACTACTGAAAATGATGACACAGATAAGGGTTCAGTGAGGAGGGGGGCGAAGGAGAGAGGGAAGGAAGGAAGGAAAGGGAGGATGACTGTGAGGTGTGTGTGTGTGTGGGGGGGGGGTTGTACAGCGAGGGAGAGGCGGAGGAGGTGGGAAGGTGTTGAAACAGGCGAAAGCTGGTGGACCCCCTCCTGCCGCCCCCTCGCTCACCTCCCAGGTAAGATAAACAAACAGTCGGCTAAGCGATTGTTCACTGGTCAGTGTTTTAGTGTTTATGTAAGAGGGCTTGTAAACTCAAGGGGAGAAAGCATGTGTGGACATCATAATGTTCCAACCAGACCAAGGAGCTGTACTAACACCGGGTCTATGAGGCATGTTATGTGGCGTGTGCACACATACACACACACACACACACAAACACACACACACACACAAGGATGCTTGTACTCACACACACACACTGAAGCAGGTATGTTCATATTAAGAGTATATTTCACTTGCAGACATTTGTACAACACACAAGAGGTGTACAGAACACTACATGATCCGGCAGTGCTCAAACACTCACACAAACACACGCATGCACACTCTCTCTTTAGGCACGTCAACTTCAGCATTTAACAGTTTATGAAGTATTCCATTCACACAGATGCTGCACTAGTACACATAAACTTGGACCTAGGCAGCCTCAAATCCTGTTGCTGCTGACAACGCTTTCCTAGAAAGCCCTGTCTTGGATTAAGGTTGTTGTTGTGTGAGACTCCAGATTACTGGGAAAGTAAGTGGTGAGGCACGGGTATCTCCCAGATGTCCCAGAGGAGCCTAACTTCCCATCCCATCAATGGCTTCTCTCTCTTGCTCTGTTTGTCTGCCTTCCTGTGGTTCTGTCTGTCTGTCTATCTGTCTCTGCCTGCCTGCCTGCCTGCCTGTCTTTGTCGGCCTTCCTGTCTGTCTGTCTGTCTGTCTGTCTGTCTGTCTGCTGTCTGTCTTTCACTCTGTCTCTCTGTTCTCAGTAGGTCAGCTCAGTGGGAATGTTTGCAGCGCTGCTCTCTTCAGTGTGAACTCTCTCGGGCTTTGGTTTCATGTGGTTGAAGTGTTTCATTGTCAGGGATGGGATCGGAGAGCATGACTCACGATGGAGAATACGTGAATAATATACCATTGTGTGTGTATGTCATAGACACACATTGACAATACATACAGACACACACACTCTTTCTTTAGGGGGGGGGGGGGGGGGGGGTGAGGGGGGCGAGGGAGGTTGAGGGTCAGTGTTTATATTAGTGTGCTGTGGGACTGTGGGGCTTGGCACTCCACTATACCCTGAGATGCAAGAACAGGGCAGGGACAGGATATGAGGAGGGCTTGGCTCTCATCCCCACCACACACACACATTAGTTCATTCACAAACGCCAAACACACTTTCAAATCCCCATCCTACCCCCACTGCCCTTGACAAAGGGGTTAATAAACTTGTTTTGAATTCCTTCACCTCTTAACAGGATCTACATTCCAAGCCTCGAAAATAGTGGTTTAAACAAAGACAGGAAGTACTGTGAGCTCACTTCCTGTCTCCCTCCTCGCATTTATCTTAGTCTTGCAGGCAGAGCTTGCTATACTACTCTACATCCCACCCTGACACCAGGCAACCAAACACACTGAATGTTGTTGGTGAACCCTGTAGCCTTCACCAACAACCTTCATCCAATCAATTTACCTAACCCCACCCTAACACCAACCAAATGCACTTTTTATCGAAGGCCAGAATCCGCACACACCATTAAATGGTGTTTCCCCATCTAAGCCCCAGTCATCCTCCAAATGAAAAGACACACTTTATTCTTTCACTTAACCACACCCACCCAACCCGCAAAAACATGCATGCATTCATGCACACATAAGCATGCACAGACACACACACACACACACACACAGCGGACACACATGCACGCACACAATTTGCCTGCCATCAGACTGGTCCTAATTATGCACCAGTCTGCACCCAACAATTCCAGTTTCCTGGCGCTCCATTGAAGTGTGCAGACTTTTGAAAGGTGAGCAGCGAAGTCTACATGGGCTACATGTGTCCAGGTTAACTTCCTGTTTGATTCCAATCACAACCTGCTGTGAACCCTGACCCTTGATCCCATTGCATGTTGCTGTGGGGAGTGCAGCTTGGCAACGGTAAGGGTGTTTTTACGAAGTCTGACTGTCTAGGAGACCGAATGAGGCGGTTTCAGTTCTCGGGTTCCAGAAAGACCTATCATCCTGTTAAACGTTCCATTCCGCTGTTTCATTGATCAAGTTCGCGAAACGTGTGAAGCGTTCCATCATCTGAAAGCAACACTCATGACATATGCAAATCCACCTCTTCAAACACCAGCAGATATGGAAAAAAAGGCCCGTACTAAAATAACGCGAGAGTCCGAGGGCTTGAGATTGTCCAGGCCTGGAGCGAGGTGATGGGGCAGAGCAGCCAGTTCCATCCCAGTCGGACGACGTGAACACACAGCTTCGATCTACACAAAGGACGTTGTCACGTAACAGACCGTTTATGTGGCGATAAAGGGGTTAGTCGCTACATTAGCAGTGGGGTGGTTGGGGGAAAAGGGCTGGAGGTCCTTGGGGAGGGAGGCGGAGGTGGGGGTTGGCAGGAAGACTCGTTCAGTCTTCCGCGGCGCTGGGACTCGAGAGCAGACCCTTCGCATGCAACAATTTTGGGGGGGCCGCAAAAAAAACAAAAAAAACAGAACACATGCTGGAAGGAGAGATGGGAGGGAGAGGTGGCCAAAAGAAGTGAGGAATACCTGTGGAGGGATGGATACAGGGGCATGGGGGAAAGTAGAGGTGAAAGAGAAGTGAATGAGAGGAAATAGCAGGTCAGAGAAATAGAGCCAGGGTGGATTGGAAGGACAGGCGAGCAGGAGGACAGCTGGGGGAAGGGAGAGGGGGAACCCAGGGACGTAGAGAGGTGTGGAAGACGACGAAGGAGAGAGAACCCAGTGCCCAGTTAGATTTGAGGTTCTACAGGGGGGGATATAATAGCTACAGGACAAAGAAGCATGTCGCCCTGAGGCAGAGAGAGAGAAAGAGAGATAGAGATTAGGAAGCAAAGCAGGGACACCCTGTGCAGGCTGCAGGAGATGGAGAATGAACACTTCGGCCGTATCAACAGACTTCAGTTTATTTTTCAAACCGTCTTAAGTAAAACAAAGTCCTTCTTCCCCGACCACCCTGGGCCTGACTTGGGTTGCGTTCAGGGATGCAAAACAAAACCCGTGATTCTGCTCTCTCTACGCCGTTCTCCCACTCTTGCTCCCTCTCTCTCACTTGCTTCCTCAGACTCTCTGTCCCTCTCTCTCTCTCTCTCTCTCTCTCTCCAATATTTAGCAGCCATGTCGTCTATTTCTCCACCTGCTCCCCATCCCCTTATTGGGACCATCTGTAGGGCCTCGCAGGCCTGTTTATAAGATACCCGGGAACACACGTCCCCAGTCCACCACACCAAACATATTTCTCTCCCTCTCTCTCTCTCTCTCTCTCTCTCTCTCTCTCTCTCTCTCTCTCTCTCTCTCTCTCTCTCTCTCTCTCTCTCTCCCTCTCTCTCTCTCTCCCCCTCTCTCTCCCCCTCTCTCTCTCTCTCTCTCTCTCTCTCTCCCCCTCTCTCTCTCTCTCTCTCTCTCTCTCTCTCTCTCTCTCTCTCTCTCTCTCTCTCCCCCTCTCTCTCCCTCTCTCTCTCTCTCTCTCTCTCTCTCTCTCTCTCTCTCTCTCTCTCTCTCTCTCTCTCTCTCTCTCTCTCTCTCTCTCTCAGGAACTCAGAAGTGCTGGCACATCACCCTTTTAGAAAAACCTCTCTTCACTCTCGGTCGTTTTTCGTCCCCTTTTGCTTTTGTTTTTTTGTTTCTTTTTCCCCCTTACATTCTTTCTCCCTCTCTCCATCCGTGTCTCTGTCTCTCCTTTTCTCTCGTTCCTCTTCCTATGCGTAAACTGAAGCCCCCCACAAAGGAGTGACTGCGATACTCCGATAGCCCGGTCAGCAGTGTCCATGTGAGAGCATGTTCTGTTCCCTGACTGGGGGTAAGATTTAAAGACTGCTAATGTGGGGGGTCACTGACCCCGGCACTCCCCCCCGCCCCCCCCTGCTCCCTCCTGTCCTCCCTGTTTCCCCCCCCCCCCTTGCTCCCTCCTGTCCTCCCTGTTCCCCCCCCCCCCCCCTCTGCTTCTGCCCAGAGGAGTGCAGTGGGGTCCCCCTTTTAACAAGTCTCAACAGACCTATCCGTCTTCCTTGAGAGCCTGTCAGTCGGTGGGCAGGCATTCATCATGCTGGGAAGTGGACCAGGTCCCATGTGGAGAGGAGAGGCTCCCAGGGACAGAGCTAAGCCCAGGCAGGCGGGCCCCGGGCTGGGTGTGGGGGCACAGGAGATCGGTCCCCTTCTTCTCCTTCCAGGGCAGCCATGCCCCAGCTGTCTGTGTCATGTTACCCCCTCTGTTCTCCTGCGGAGCTCCCTGGGGTTGCACAGTGGGGCAGAGGGAGCTGTGTGTGTGTGTGTGCGCGCGCGCGCGTGTATCCTCTTTTAGCGGAAGGTTATCGGTGTAGCATGAGAGGAATGGAGAGTGTATAGGAGATAACAGGTAGACATACACACACACATAAACCGATAAACTGTTTGATCAGTGATGACCAGCCCCCCCTAACAAGCCTTATCACTGTCTTTGGCCAGGTTCCTACACCCCTTCCACTTCACATCACAATTTGTGCGTGTGTTTGACCCCTGCTATTCAAAGGGTTGTCCAGTTTTAGGTCCATTACTTATCTTGCATTCCTACACACAGTGTGTGTATATATATCTGGGGGCCCTTGAATGAGTTTCCTGCTCGCGGTAATCACCTTGTACTGTGGTGCATGTCAGTGACCTTGATGAAGAAAGTGTTTTGTCCGTCTCTTCATAAACGGAGTGACTAAGTTCAGTTGAGTTCTGGATTTTAATACGTATTTATCAATCTGCAGATTGGGAGAGAAAACCAGACCTCTGACAATAAATGACAACACAACACCAGGCATAGGTCTCAATCATGTCTCTCTCAGCTCTGAGAGCCGGAGGACCATCTTTTATAGGGCACAGGAATGTAAACATAGATAGTGACAGTCAGGCAGTAATGACGTTACAACAGTCTCAGAGGAAGAGATTCACAGCTCCCAACACATGACCACTCAGACTAGAGAGATCATAGTTCGCGCCCTCCTTGTAGTCATGACAAAGGACGTTTACCCAGTACTTTCTCCTGATCACGAGCATCTATTAACCCTGGCACATAGACACAAACTTCTCTTATTAATAGCAAGCTTACATGAGAACATACTAACTAGTATCCAATGACAAGTTCTATTGATTAGTGAATAATGTAAGCACACCGGAAATCGCAATTTCTTCCACAACCTCACCTAACGTCTCTGTGAAAAAGGCACTTGACTGAATGACGAAATCATCCTAGTTCTTCTCTTCAACTCAAACTCTTTCCTGTAATGCATGTGATGCTTTGTTTTGGTCAGGGTCAGAGGTAACACGTCTCAGGAAGAAAGTTCTTCAAAGGAGTTATTGGGTTGTCCTATAGGAAGAATGTTCTTAAATTTGAATCTGAAGACATTTCGTGGTTCATCTGTCAACTCACAGGCTCATGAAAAATAAATATACAAATAATACGTTTTTTTTTTTCAATATACACAGTATATGCATAGTCTAATGGCCTTTCTGGTCACCCCCATTAATAATGTGGAAGGTTCCCTGTCTTGTAATTAAGCCCTATGTGTCCAGGGTATATGGTGCAGTCTCAGCAAAGTCAGCAGTCTACCAGGAGGGTCTATGGTCCCGTCTCAACACAGTCGGCTTGTTATTAGCCTACCAGAACAGGCTTCTGAGCAGGTGGATGTAAGACTAGACCCCTGTTTGTTTGTTTCTCCCCCCCTCCCTCAATTTTTGCTCATTCATTGATGTCTTCGTCCTTCCTTTTCTCTCTCAGCGGCAGGTAGTTCCCAGGCCCCGGCACAGCATGTGTCCCCCCAGATGGTGGAGCCATGATTGCAGATCACCTCAATTCAACACTGCCGTCTTTCTGTCTCTTTTCGTCACTCTCTATCTCTCTCGTTACTTAGTCACTCAGTCCATGCTGCTTTGTCCACACGCGCGAGTTGTTTGAGGCGCCTGTTGTTTATTCTCTTAGTGTTTACATATGTTTTAGACCTGAGTGATACACACGCACGCGCAAACACAAGCTGAAAGGGAAGTCACCTTGAATGTTGTGACACCATTGTGTCAGAACGTGTGTGTGTGTACTTTCTACTCTGCGAGGACCAAAAAAAACATCCTTTGTTTGTGTCACCTGTTGCCCTGGGCCAGACGGTCTACATGAAGGTTGGAAGGTCACAGTGATGTGATTGAGTCAGCATGGCGCTTCACACAGGCACAGATGAACCAGCCCAGTTTAAACCGCTAGCTCCTAACGGCCATAAAAACGATACATTCAAACTCATCTGTTTCACATCCTCTACATTTCCTTCTGCTTTTTTTAGGTGACGGCCAAAAGGTGAAAGCGCAAATTTCTCACATTTCCCCTGTATTATTTATAACAACGTCATTATTCAACTCTGTTCGCTTGACAGACTGCTGGTGTAACGAACTTACTCTGGCTCTTGTGTTTCTATGCGGCCTGACCTCTCAACCCGTTGATTGAAAGGTCATTTATTTTCATCTAGACTGGTTTTATTACCATTACTCTAATACAGTCAGATGAAAAAAGTGAGGGTTCTTACACGTTTATTTTCATAAAAGTAACCGCTACCATCAAATGGACCCTGAAATTGGTCCAATTCATTGGCCTGCTTCCCGTTTGCCCCCCCTCCCCTCTCTCTCTCTCTCTCTCTTTCTCTCTTTTTGCCTCTCCGTCTTCACCCTTTACAATTCCTATTCACTCTTACCCTGGTATTGGTTACAGAACACAGTGTGTATGTGTGTGTGCTTTTAATGTGTATGCATGTGCATGTGTGTATTTCTGCGTGTGTGTTCCCACCCTCTCCTATGAGGTCCGCCTGTAACCAGAGCTGGGATGTTACACAGGTGCCTGTGATGAATATGAGTTGCTTGTAATACATAAGGATGGCGTTGGCCTTAGGCCAGGCTGAACATGATGACTCCCTCATGCTGCTTTATGGGTGTCAGGGCCCACACCTCCCTCGCTGCTTCTCCTGTGGTCTCTGCAGGACACTAAACACTGCTCCATAACAGCCACCACAACACCCGGGATCCTGGGCTCTAGGCAGCTGAGGCACTGCATCTAGTATGAGCTCATCACATGGAAGTCACTCCCAAACTTGTTTGTGTTCCGACCAATGAACATCCTCCCCAAGTCACTGAAACAGATAAAACCATGATTCATCAGAACTCTGTGACTCTCAGCTGCAATGAACAATGACGGTTAGGAACCACCAAACCACCACCCTAGTCTCCACCTACCCCAGGGGTCTGTGCTGTCGGATTCTATGCCTGCGTGAGGCCTTCCTGGTCCCTGACCCCGACCTCGGGGGGCCAGCCAGACCCTTCTCCCTACTCACCGCTCATCCTGGTGAGAAAGAGGATGTTGGGTGTGAAGTCATGTCCTGGTCTGGTTCTAAAAAAAGAGATGAGTGAAAGAGGGGCGTTTACATGCGAGGAGAGACTACTGGTGACACAATGAAGAGGTTTGGGGTAGTGACGTCCTTGTCCCTTTCTCTCTGTCTCTCTGTCTCATTGTATCTCCTCGCATTCTTTCTGAATATTCTTCTTCTCCTGCTCCCTCATTCTCGCTTTTTGGATGAGGTCATTTCCTTTCACTCCCCATGTAAGTTCTGTCAGCTTGTTGACCCTGCCCACATTCTGTCTCCATACTGTTGCATGCTGGGACGCCCGTATTTCGATTGCGCTAGCAGCGAGTCAAATGGGGAGCCAGGTGGTGTGTACGAGCAGAGGACCATCTGTGCCGGAATCTTCTGCCAGGGGTCCATGTAGAGAAGACAAACTGGAGAACAATAGGATGCTATTTCATCTTCTCTCAGTGCCTGCCTGCTATCTATGGTAGTTGACACAACTAGAGAACTCGCTTACACACACACAAAGTCAAACACACACATGGGTTTGGTTTCGAGGCTCTACCAGTGGTTTATCCCAGCGGAAGCAGCCCTCGCACAGTAGAGAGAGTTCAGAGACAGGTGTTGCAGGTTATCTGTGGCGAATAGTTGGTTCCTTCCTCTGGGAGCCGTGTCCTGGCCTGTTTGAAGAGGTCATTAGTTCTACTGGGCCACGCTGCAGGACCCCTTCATGTACCCTTCTGACTGCCTGGCTCTTGATCCACTCAGAAAAACAGTTCCAGGTATAGTTAAATGGGTTGTAATGGTTGTTGGGCTTGCAATGAGAATGACATGGTATTACTATATGCCTTGTGTTTTCTCAAATCAGTCAGTCTGTCAGAGGAGGTGTTGGTGGAAGACACGACCTTCAGAGATCAAGGAGCTTTGTCCAGCTGAGAGGAACCCGCCTGCTCAGACAAACAGCCCCATTAGAAGCCATGCATCTCTGTCATGGCATTTGGTGTGTGTGTGTGTGTGTCTGTGAGTACGTGTGCACAACTCTAGCGTGAGCTTGTAAGGACTAAGATGGAGGGGTGGGTTGGCATATTTAATTTAGGGAGAAACAAGAGTCTCCGAGATCAAAAGAGACTTCATATCAAATAGAATGAGGGCGCTCAGAGAGCGATATAGATACCACTTTAGGGTGAGTGACTTCTTGGCCCTGCAGCTCGTCCCCCTTACATTCCTGTCTGAGTTGATGTGTTCTCCGGGGAAATCTAGAAAGATGACATGAGATTTCGTCTGAAAGAAGGAAAATCGTACTTGATTCAAATCTTTTGAAGACAGACAGTAAGAATGCTCCGTGGCCTACGAGTCTGACAATGTGTGGTTTGTGTATTGTCTTTTATCCTCAATTTTACTCTTAAAATAATCGATGTGTGATCTGTAGATAAAAGGAAAACAACACATTTCGATTGATGTAAAGTTTGTTATCTATCATTTGTTATCTTTGATCCATTTTATCATGTCCATAATGTTTGTTCTAAATCCAATTTTGGGCTCGAAAAAGCCCTGATCTCCCTCTGCTGTTGTGAATGAGTAGCGCAGGACAGTAACTCAAATGTAACGGATATGTGAACATGCCTCATCCTTACGTCAAAGGAGCGGTAGAGAGAGGAGAGAGAAAGAGAAGGGGGGGGGCGATAGAGAAATCAACGGTAGGGAGAGAGAGAGAGATGAGCGGTATCAAGCAGTATGGATTGACCGTTTCGATCGAGTGAGGGAAGCTTAGCTTTTTCCTCCCGATTGATCTACTCCTCTCACACCGTCATCTCATCCTTGACTTAACATGAATGTTCTTTAGGACGTAGCTGACTCAGGGGTGGTGGGGGGGGGGGAGTGAAGGAGAGTCGGGGTTCAGTTGGGGAGGGAGACGGTGGTCTGTGTTTATAGTGAGCTTAGTAACTGACCCGTCACCCGTCTCTGAATAAGCCCTGGAGGGGCCTCCCAAAAGTCTCCCCCCCCCGTCCTCGACCCGCTCTGACCTCACGTGACCTGCTCAGGGCTCCTCCAGGGTCGCCGGGCTCCACTGCCGGAGAGAGATGGAGGGAGATTTAAAAGAGGATGGAGGGAGAGGAGAGGCGGGGGGAGGGGGGGTGGGCCTTGTTCTTTTGAACCCCAGTGACCTCTGTCCTTCTTTCTTTGACAGTGATCCCCTCCCCGCCTCCTCTCCTCCTCCTCCTCTTCCTCCCTCTCCTCTCCCTTCCTTCATCCCTCCCTCCCTCTCTCCCTCCTCTTCCTCCCTCCCTCCACTCCTTCTTTACTACAGAACCACTTGTCGGATCACAACTCAAGTTTCAGCCAAGACCAAGAGTTGCCCTTCTATTGGTCGGATGACTTTTTAGTCCAACATCTGCTCCTCACCATGGAACCCCCTCCTACCTGTGTGTGCGTGTTGTTGTAGCATATCAGCATCTGTTATCAGAGCTCAATTTTGCATTCGAATGACGACGACGTCCGGTAACTCGTGGGTTTCCTCTGCGAACCTGGCAAACGCACCGCACATTCAGCCCCGACGTCTACAGCCGAAGGCACAGCAACGACCCCCCCTCCTCCCCCCCGCCCACTCCCTGCTCTGGTGAGCTTTGAGAGGATGCCCAGGCCTGTCACACAGACTGATACTGTTACTGAGGGGGGGAGGGAGATAGAAATGGAAAGAGAGTGTGTTTGAGAAAGAGACATGAGGGAGAGGGGGGGGGAGGGAGAGTGTGTTTGAGAAAGAGACAGGAGGGAGGGGGGGGGGGGAGAGTGTGTTTGAGAAAGAGACATGAGGGGGGGGGGAGGGAGAGTGAGTTTGAGAAAGAGACATGAGGGAGGGGGGGGAGGAGAGAAAGACTGAAAAAGACCTGTTGTGTAGACTGCCGCCTTCAACCGATAAGGCCACAGGTGTAGCTACAGATACAGCGATGACGTGTGTATCCGAATGCTGTTCGTGTCGGGTTTTCTCTGGTGTTGGTGTTTGATACGTTGACGTCGTCTGAAGACATCGATTCCCAGATTAGTCTTAATTGGGTTGGTACGGGAAGAGTGGTCTGTATGCTGGGATTAGACCAGATGTTCCATCGTAATCCATGCTCACATTTGACCCTGCCTAATCTCTGTCAAGTATAAAATGACCAAACATCTACAAACTGTCGTGCAAACATTAGCACACTCACTGGCACACTCACACAAATGCATTCCTACACACTTCCCTGTTCTCCTCTAAGCATTAGATAAATAGAGAGAAAGACTTACAAAAGAGATGTAAGTATTACCATGCTGGCCAGGAGTTGTTAAAAGGAACAACTAAACTAAACTGTGTTGCTGTTCTTTGGATCAAGTTTAAAAGTTGTCAACTGTAAAACAGAAAATGTTTGACTTTCCTCAGAAATAAAACATAATTCTTATCAAACTAGTAAGAGTCAACCGTGGGTCAGTGGGTTTAATACTGATAGTTATGACTAAACAATCCCTTTTCTTGGCAAACAAAAACACAGCAACAAAAACACTGGGATGCAACAACAACAAAAAGTCGTTGGTGATAGACTAAACTTAAACTTCCTTCTCTCTGACAGAGAAACAGCGAAGGAAGAGAAGTGCTGGTGTCTGTTGTGAACAATCAGAGTGTAGAGAGAGGAGCGCATGTTGGGATGTGATCCTCTGTTTTCTCTCCCGACTTTTGCTTTAGTCCCTCTGTTTTTCTTTTCCCCTATTCTTTGTTTTCTTCCCTTATCTCTCTCGTTCATCTTTATCTTTATGTCCAAGCGGATCTGGGCTTCGTCAGCAGCCGGAGGGTGAGGGGGGGGGGGGTAGGTAACCTTAACACCCCCCTCACCATCCTGCCTTCGTTCTTCATCCCATCCTTTCTTCTCCCTAGCCTTCCAATCCCTCTCCCTCTCCCTCTCTCCTCTTCTGTTATTCTTCTTCACCTCTTCTCCAACTCCCTCCCCCCACTCCCACGAAAACACAGTAGACCTTTGGCTGACAGACGGGGGCGGAAGAAGGGGGATTTACACCTCTGGTCCTGAGCCAGGGACACTGCCAGGGGGGCAGGGGTCCCACGGCCACCGAGGGGGGTCTATCACGATGTCACGTGTGATTTATGCACCATGCGCACACACCTACGAGCGTGCACTTAGATACAGCCCCCCCCACACACACACACACCAGCATTCCTTCCCTGTTCCTAACTTTTGGAAAACATGCCTTTACTTACCTTACGGAGACATTTGGTTTCTATAAAAGCCAAACCACACTTAAAATAAAAAAAGTCAATCGTAAGAGCTCAGAGATCAAGGGAATTTAGTTCATGCCCTTATAATAATAGAAAGCAACAGGATAGCCATTTGACCACACTGGCTTTAAAGGATCCACAAGGCCATAACCTTATGTTAAAACCACCAAACAACAATTGTTCCTTGAACCACAATGCAAAAAAAACACAGGTTGAAAAGCACAGGTCAGTGGTGCATAGATCAGATACGGTCCTAAACTCTCTCTCTCTTGCGCTCTCTCTCTCACACACACACACACACACACACACTGACCTCCCTAACCGCACAGCTCTTTCTCCTCGGTCATAACATGACATGTCTCAATGAGCGCCTTTTTTTCATTGTTTCAAACCACCAAACGTAAGTCCAACAGGATCAGACAACCTGTCTCAATAACCCATCATTGGTTGAAAGCTGGTGAGCCCTGAGCTCCTCCACGGAGCAGGGGTTGTTTGTGCTACGGTCCAGATCATAGAGGGAGGGCAGGAGAGAGGAGGAGAGGAAGGTGAGAGGAGAGTATTTTGCTTGGCCTGGCATGAGCTCTGACTGTGGAGCTGGTTGGCTAATGCCTCACGGACACTTAACATCAGCACACGATCAGTCTTCTTGAACCCCTTAGCTTTACAGTCCAGATGAAAGATACATTTGGAAGGATAAAGTAGTCGTGTGAGTTATGTGTTGATGCTATGCCAAACAAGGCTAATTTCATAGGTCAGGGCAAGGCTTCCAATATGTGAACAAGAGAAAAATGCTGAACCCACCAATTGTTACTCCACAGCACGGTTGACTGCAAGCCATTCTTCAGAAAGAATCTGTTTTTAGCATTATAGAATGATTCGATGAAAAATGGGTGCTCCCAAGCCAGACTGTAACCAGACTCAGCAGTCTGGGTCATGCCCCCCTCCCCATGATAGTTCAATACGAATAATACGATTTACAGTGATTTATTAATCCCGTTGTTTTATTTATGATTCACCAGGAAGTCCCTTTTTCCATAGGGCTTCCCGACAGAGTGGGGGGGGGGGGGGGGGGGCTTCTCCTCTTTGTGTGTGTGCGCATCTCTGTGTGTGTCTGTATGTGTTTGTCTGTGTGTGTGTATGTGTGTGTCTGTGTGTTATAACGCTGTAACATCTCATTTGTGCAACATTCGTGGTAAAGCAAGACACACAATAACTATTTTGTTGAAAGCCCCGTACCAGCATATTACTGCAGCATTGCATTACCATCCAACCACTTCCTACTACGTGTGGTAAGTCATGGGACAATGTTTCCTTGCAGCACATCAGTAACACTACCTAGGTCTGGCAGAGTTATTCCCACTGCATGCGGCATAGCACACCTAACGACACAATTGTGTAAACCTCTCTTATAACTACAAAGTGATACTATAGTGCCCTCTAATGGTACTTATTGAAATATTTGATAGTTCTTGTATGACCTGGCCAACACACAGCTACATGACAGTAAGCCAGAGAAACTGCACCCTGTCAATATACCGCTCTCTTCCCTCTTGCAATGTCACATTGTCAATGTGAATTGAACTGAATATTGAGTAGCTCTTTTGACCACTATGTACAGCAGGGTTGGTTCTGGGGGTTGGAAGTGCCCCTGTGACAACAAGCTTGGACCCCCTTGTGGCCCCCCTAAATCTAGAGACTGAAATCATTATTAGATTAATGATTTTTGCAAGAAACCACAAAACCGTATAATACAGTTGATACTGTAAACAAGTGAGGGAAACGCAAATGAACTGTGTAATAACTATGAACATGGTCTTTTGCCTGATAATGTCTGCAATGCAGTGAAGAAAACTATACGTTTAATTTAACTGACCCCTCTAACAGCACAATTGCCCCCATCAGCTTGCCTCCCCAGATGATGATAGAACCTCCACTGCATTACACAGAATAGCAGATTTCCTTGATCCTAATATGTTTAGAAGTATGCACTTACAACCCTTGATTATCTGCTGTATGCCTACTATATGCACAATTTTTCTGTCGCTTTGGAGAAAACCGTCTGCTAAATGAAAAACAATGCCTTTCATTCCAATATCGATGATACATCGCAATGTTATTACATATTCAAATTTCTCTCACCTTCCAGAATCAATTTCCCCTCCCGTTTACCAGGAAATAGTACACTGACTGTCATACCAATGTTGACGATAAACGTTTAGCTACTTTTCAAATTCAAATAATTTAAAATTACTTTTTGTTTTCTGGGCTTTTATTTTGAAAGGTTTTGTCAGAAATCAACAGGAAATAAGACTAGGTTCAGCCTGCTGAAATTGGACATCAACCTTTGAGCAGTCTGCTGATGTCAGTGCCACCGAGAAGTGAATTTCAGGATAATACTGTAAATCTCAACTATCCGGAGACCTGGTGACATTGATTGCAGCAAGATGAAGCCAAAAAAAGGGTCATGGTTGTTTCTGCTGTGGACGCTGCTGAATTTCACATTGATTTCAGCGATTGATCCTATCAGTACCAGCATAGCGGTTGGCATGGCTGCCACGCTCACTGGCATCCTAGCAAACTACAAAAGTATTTTCTACTTATTCCACGAAGGTTGCCGACCAGATTGGATCGCCTTGAACAGATCAGGTAGGGTGTAGGTAAAGCGAGCATGGTATCAGGGGCATCGTCCGCTACGTATTCTCATAGCACCAAAATGTGATGCCTACTTTTCGCATTCGTCTAGTCGTTGACTACTTCTTTGCCCAGCCCACCTGTGGCTGTCACAGTGAAGGTCAGCTGTGAAAAAAGAAGCACGTGAAACAGTCAGCATTAAAGCTATTATGTGTAATCCAGAGAGGCTAGCAGTTAGCAAGCTAGCTTTGAAAGCTTAGAGCCCTCCCTCGCTTCAGAGGTGTCTCCAAAGCCACGCCTCCACATCACACATACACTAATGTCCACAAGCTACATGAGCTAAATACTTAATTCCATTAACAGAATATAAGAAGAAGAAAACACATTTAAAAAAGTAAATACCTGTCCAAAATAAAAACAGCAACCATGACATGGGTTTTCATGTCCACCAACTCCTGTAGTTGCCTAAAGCATGCAAAAGCAACACCTATGTTGTTTCTGTTTTTAGACCGCTGTTGATCGAGACGTTTTTTATTTGTTGATGTATTTTAGTCTTAGCTTTTACTTGTGGTTCAGGAGGAACACAAAGTTGCTGTGGTTCGCCCTCCATTGTCACCCAAGTTTGCTCAGCACAGCAACAAGCATCCCGCGCTAATGGCTGCGCGAACAAGTTGCCCGGCGGTGTGCAAATAGATTGACAGACAGGAAGAACATCCTATCATTACATTCGGGCCAAATGCAATGATTAGTCAATAATTTTTTTGTCCTGTCACTTCCACAGAAGATATATTTTCAAATTTAGACCACTTAAATAATTGATTACTGTCATGATGTAAAGATACCAACCAGTAGGCCCTATAACATTTTTATTCTATCTGGAAACGATAACACATCCTAGCTTTAATTGCAAATTATCACTGAAGTGGTTCACTATGCATGTAGTGATACAGTATTTGTGGACCTGGGTTAATAAAAGTAATTTCTGATAGTCTATAACCGCTATATAGTCCTATTTTGTGTGTTCTGAATGAAGTTGGCTCGTTGAATGAACGTTTACTGCGCAACAATGACTGTCGCAAAGTCACGTCTAACGTAACAGGATATAGCCCTTTGCTTACTTACGAGTGGGTATCTGGCTATGGAACAACAATAGCAACCGTAGCTTTTGGTCCTCCTCTGCGAATATCTGACACCTCATATAGTTTGCTAATAGGCTAAATTGTCTCATCTAGAAAAATGAGAGTACCTTGCAAAACGCTATTGCGATATGTGATGATCGCATGTGTAGCGTTTCATGCTGTCGAACCTTTTATAGTTGATATTCTTGTAGGTGGCGTTGCAGTGTGGTGGGGTAGTCGGGAAAGTTGTAACCCAAAATGGATGGAATTCAATTCAACAGGTCGGATTAAATGTATTGATGACCATTAATAAACAATTAGTTTGCCCCTTTAGCTACCATGGCATAATGGCTACTGTGTAGCCGACTGTACTGCTTGGGGTGGCTGCTCGAACTAAGCTAGCATTGCGTCTTTAGCTAGGTGTACGTACACCTACTTTATTTAAATGCCTACCCCACTAGCAAGATTTGTTGTGAATTTGTCTGTTTGACTGTTGTATCTCCTATTATTGCGAGGGTAAATCAGACTGACGAGGCCACTAATACACTTCTTCTCTTTTAGGATTGGAAGTAGACCTGCAGAGAAAAATGTTCGGTCAGCATATAGCTTCCAAAGTCATATTGAAAGCTGTAACAGGTTTCATGAACAATAAGAACCCAAAGAAGCCCTTGGTCCTATCTCTCCATGGGTGGACTGGCACAGGGAAGAACTTCGTCAGCCATCTAATAGCTGAGAACATCTACAGAGAAGGAATGAGAAGTGGCTTTGTCCACATCTTCACATCCGAGCTTCACTTCCCTCATCCAAGTCGGCTTGAGATATACAAGGTACCCAGACCATCCTTCATATGAAGCCAACCCTATGCCTTTCGGGGAATCAGGAAATATGTAGTCCTTTACTTGGTTTACACCACCAAGAAAAACTATGTTTTGTGTTGCTTACTCAGTCCCAGTTGCAGCAGTGGATCAAGGGTAATGTTACCAACTGCCCGCGATCCTTGTTCATCTTTGATGAGATGGACAAGATGCAGCCCGGTCTTATTGACAGTATCAAGCCATACCTGGACTACTACGAAAAACTGGATGGTGTTTCATACCGTCAAGCCATCTTCATCTTCCTCAGGTGGGGCACGCACCACCAGTTTCCAGGTTGTAACAAGAAAACACTTGAACAAATTACATGCACACTTCTAAAGCTTTTGTTTCAGTGTAGGTCAACGGGGTGGCAGGGTTTATGAGATTTATATTGCAAAAACATTTTGTTTGTGTGTGTTTTTAACTAACAGCAATGCTGGTGGAGAGCATATCAACGAGAGGGCCCTGGAATTCTGGAAGGCCGGTGCTAACCGAGAGGAGATTGAGCTGAAAGACCTGGAGATGGCTCTCTCTCTTTCCGTGTTCAATAACAAGAAAAGTAAGCTTACCTCTGCCATCCAAACTCCATGAGCAGCAAAAGGAATAGAATAGGGGTTAAGCCTTAATACCTTGATTTTTCCTAGAATGTCATCTGTTATACTGTGCTAGTTCTTACTATCTTACTATTGATCTTTCTCTTGGTTTCTCTAGGTGGCTTATGGCACACCAGTCTGATAGACAAGAATCTGGTGGACTACTTTGTTCCCTTCCTGCCTCTGGAGTACAGACATGTGGTCATGTGTGCCAAGGCAGAGATGGTCAGCAAGGGACTGAAGCCCGACCCCAATATCGCGGACAAGGTGGCGAGTGACCTTGTCTACTTTCCTAAGACTGAGAGGGTCTTCTCTGTCAAAGGCTGCAAGACCATTGGGCACAAGCTGGACTACTACACATAAACGTCAAGAGCCTCCAGTCGTCGAAGAGAACCTTACTATTGCCTTCTGTTTGCACTTTCTTCTGGAAAAGTCTCAGTCGATCCGAGTGATTTAGGTCAGTAACTGAACTCTAATTGAGAGGGTTGTTTCCCTTATATTTACCAGCTTCCTCATTCTCATGTGGAGGACATCGACAGGTGACTTTTGTTGATGTTACATCTCCATGCAGCTAATTCAACGAGTTACTTGAATTAGGGAGAAAAGAAGCAATACCAGAAGGGAAAGACTGTCCTTGGACGCAATCAAGGTGCCTATGGATCCCTGCTTTTATCTACGTTTGAATCTTGAATACAATTTCCTATTTTAGAGGGGGTTAAGTCACTCTCATGAGCGATAAATGAAGTCTAGTCATGTTTTTAAAATAAATGGGGTAAATGAATTGTCATTGGAAAAAGCACTCACAAATTGTGCAATTTTGGTGCACTCAAAAACCTATTTGTATTTTGCTGGTTGATAATACTTTGTGTACCTTTTATTCCGACATGGAAATATCTGCCTTGCTCCTCAGGTGTGCCTATATTTTTGACAGAAATCGTAAAGCATTACACCAGCATCCTCTTGATCAAATTCTTTCATTTTGGTTCTCGTCTGTTAATTCAGCAGGTGATGTACACTTCAAGTCAAGACACTGTTTATTTAAGATTATATCTGTGTTTACTGTGCCTGACATACATGTATTGTACATGCATATACATGCAGTTACAGTTAATGGCCCAAACATTAGTATCATGCACTTTCATCAAAGGCCTCTTGCATTCGCAATGCTACTGTAAAGTTTGCATGTACCCAAAGAAAGTCAGATTCCTGTTTTCTCTCAAACCAGGTAGCATTGAAACTCGGACCTTGTAAGTGCTTGCTGTCAAAACTGAGAGAGATTGGACTTGTCAACGCACTGCAGATATATCATGTAAGGCCAGCTACTGTTTTGGGGGCTTATGTATGGAATGTGTATTCTGTCACCTTCTGTATCTTCCGAGCCATTATTGTTTTTAAGTTAATCTGTTAGATGCCAATCCACAAAGACTCGATTGCCAATATACCCAAGTGAGAGCTTCTCCACTACTGTTCTTTATGTCTGGTCTTAATTTGCTTTAATCGGAAACCCAAATAAAGCCTAGTGATTTTTTTTGTGTCTCATTAAATTATTTTGCTAAATTAAGTTAACAATTTATTGTCAATTAATAATCTAATTTACATTGCAATTTAATTTGCAATTGAGGGCGCTGTCTCATTCCAAGCAATTTAAAGTTTAAAGCACCTTAGTTTATCTGGCATTTTTCAATTAACAAACAAGGACCCATATTTTTCTGATAAATGATTCCCACCAGATTCTATGAATGACAACTTTATTCTTTCTTTTTTACACAAGCAATCCATGGAGCCTATAGCTAGAATAAATATGATCCTATGGGGCCTAGCTAAAGGAGATATAATCATATGGAGCCTAGCTAGAGGAGTCACCCGACTACATCAAGTCTATGCTCCAGCCTTACACCCCCACCCGCCACCTACGATCTTCTTCTAAAAACCGTCTGGTGGTCCCACTGCTCAAGAGCGCCCGGTCCCAACACAAGCTCTTCTCCTGTCTGGCCCCCCAATGGTGGAATCAACTCCCCACCTCCATCAGAGACACTGACTGTCTCCCCACCTTCAAGAAAAAGGCTCAAGACGCACTTGTTCCGGGAGTTCAACGGTACTTAGGAATGATTGGCTGGACCTGATGTTTCCTCCAATATCACAATGACTCTTATTGAGAGACTTGTTGCTCTTGTTGGTTAGTTGTAACTGACTTAAAACTTTTGTACTTGTGGTGTATTTTTGTTGCTTGCTTTTTTCCCCATAGCTGTATGCTTCATGTTTTGGCTACCCGCAATGTTTGGGCCCATCTCGTTGTTATGATCAGTGACCTATGCACATTTAAAGCTCTTTTGGAAGTCGCTTTGGATAAAAGCATCTGCTAAATGCATAAATGTAATGTAAATGATAAATGATTCCCATCAGATTCTATGAATGACAACTTTATTTGACAAATCCACCCCTTTTTGTTACATACTGTTAGATAATCTTAGTGACAGCAATACAGACACAGTGAGCCATCTGAATGGTGCCTGATGGTTTTAAGGCTTGGTTAGTCTCAACCTTGGCTCTTCTGGTCCGGTCCATTGCTCAAAAAGAGAGACGAGAGCCAGAGACATCTCTGGTGATGTGGAAAATCACAGGCACAGTCTTTAGAGTCTTTTTTTCTTTTCTTTACACAAGCAGAACAGCATTAATGCAGCCGTCGTTCTCTGGGTTATTTGTCACCTGGGCGTATTTACCTATGGGGAGAGAAAAGGAAAAAAGGTTTAGTCACTGCTCCTACGTTGATTGCAAAATACTCTATTATGCAAGGTTCAAAAGGGTTCAATAAAAGCTTGTTATCTGACATTGACATCACTCACCCCAGATGACCTTTCCCCCCTGTGTGACCAGACCCAGCTCGCTGACGTTGACCTCCACAACGGTTCCCTTGGTGATGACCCCCAGCGTGGTGTAGAGGGGGGACGAGGGGTTTTTCTTCACCCCCAAGATGGGCAGGCAGAACGTGGCCTTCAGCTCTGGGTGGGTCACATGGGCCTTTTTGAAACGTAAACCCTGAAGAAGGGAGAGTGGGGGGGGGTGGGTTGGGTTAAAGAGCGAGAAGGGAGAAACCAATAATGTAAATAAGCTCTTTCAATGACGGAGGAAATTGTTTACACAATTGACAACGAAATGAAATACAAAAAAAGGACAAGATCAGCAGCAACCTTACCATGGGTCTGATAAAGCGCTCGTACTTGGGGGGCTTACGGGTGAAGCCTTCACCAACGAAGCAGACCTTAGTCACCATCCTCTTCCAGGCCTTCTTCTGCCTCTTTCCTGTGCGGATGACCTTGAGCACCTCCGTCTCTCCCTGGGCTCTGACCTTGGGCAGGGGCACCTCCCATTTACCCTGGAGGGATAGAACAGAGGATCGACTGGACCATCACAACCTTCTCTTTGGCGTAAGCAGTGTGAGATGTCCGAGCGACACTGCACTGCTTTGATTTTTCTATTGTGATCAAGTTTCCATTTGCGCATTGTTAACATCTTGGTCATGAATGCTTCTTTTGTTGAAACCGTAGACTGGGTGGAGCGTGGAGTGTGTAGAATGCCTTCGGTACTCACAGCTTTTTCTTTCCTCTTCTGCTTGATCATGTTGGACAGCACCTTGGCCCTCGACTGGCCTTCTCTGTCCAGCAGGTAGGCAGGGACCGCTCCCTCTGGAGTCTTGTCGTCGTTCTTCTGCTTTGTCTTCCTCTGTTCGTGCATTTTGATGCTGCACAGAGGTGACAAATTGGTCAGAGGTCAGAATACTCTTAGGACTAATGAGCATAGGATCATTATATTAGTGTCAATGGAAGTATTAACGTGACGAATATGTAAATTACACATGAAGGGCTTGGTGACGAGTCATCTTCTGGGAAGAGCATCACTCATTATCACCAGAAGGCTACTCACGTTTTCTTCATCTGGACCTTCTCTGAATGCCTCTGTTTGTGGTACAGTTTGGCCTTCAGACCGATCATCTTCCTGGCCTTGTGGGAGCGTTCGTGTGCCTCACGGCTCTCCTTCTTTCTCTTCCTCTCGTGGTGGTCCAGGCGGTAGCCATGCCGCTTGCGGTGCAACTCTATATGCTCGTTCTGGGGCTGTGAGGCGCAAATATGTCAATGACTTGCAACCAATGATATGGTGGAACTATTGCCTAATGTGTTAGCGAATATTAAAAAATAGATCAGCTTTGTATTGTCTTTAGATTTGACTGTTTTCCATAACCATGTGTCTCTGATTGGTTTTAAACAGCAATACAATATAGGTCTATTGGTCATGAAGTGTGTAATGATCATAGTATAATGATTCAAGTATTTCAGACACATTTACATTCATGAACCATAGAAATTACAAGAGACGTTGCAAATAGTGTTTTAATTATCTACGTTACCTACTACAGTACCAACAGAACTTCGTCAAAATAATAAATCCTAACTCAGGCTTGAAAAAATTTAACTATAACAAAACATTCGAGTCTGCAAGCTAAGGACATATCGTCAACTGAATTTCAAGTTTTGTAATACCCAAGCCAATGTTTTACTGTGTGCGTCAATTTGTTGTCAAACATTGCAAAGTAAGTGCGTTAGCATGTCATCGCTGCCACATGTTGGCTTAGCATAATAGGCTAACACTATACTTTGCTAAATACAGCGCACAGATAACTATTAAATAAGTGAGAAACCTACCATGTTGTGTCTTGAATGTTACGTATTCCTGAAAAAGAGACTTGATGGAATCGGTTGTAAATTATGTTGGTTTTAGCCGTTAATACGCTCCGGGCTTGGGTCAGTGGTGTTCTTTTCCCAAAGCCAACAGTTTAAGGGAAGTACGTCATACGGCGGTGTTTACTTTCTGTGTTCCGGTATGAAATCATTACTAACCCGTGCTTTCTACGGACACCTAATTGAATTTTTTTTTCAAGGAAATCATATGGTACTGGAGCGCCTTGCATTACATCTATATTTTTATTATTTGGAGGAACCTGAAATAAGGTTTGACGCACTGCTGGAACAGTAAATATTACTAATGTGTTTTCGGGGAAGTATTTTATTGGCGCACTACACTAGGAGAGCGAGGATACTGAATAGGGAGATGTAACTTGGACATGTAACTGAGTTAACAAACAAAATGTTGCGACCAGTGATAGATCAAAGATTTCTCTTATGGTAAATAAAGGTATATTTATAAATAATGAGTTAAGTTTCCTGCATAGTCAGTTTAATACCAACAAGGTTAATGTGTGATGCATGACATTTACCTTGATTGTAGTATAGGGTGTCATGCCAATGAGAGGAAAGAAAATCTCTGATTGTAAAGGCTGAACGGCTTAAATGTCAATATCGCGTTGAAGATGCGACTCAGAGCGACCTTTGGGACGTGCAGGGTGGTGGTTGTGGTAAGTGCTGTTGCAGGCTGACAAAAAATCTCCTAACTTTCAGGAATATTTGGAAACAATGTCTCCTGTGTTGATTTCAACAGTGTAGCAGTTTGTTCAAAAATGGCCCGCAAACCTGCAAGTGGCGATACCAGGCGAAGAGAAAGTACAACTTTATGCCAGGTGAATGTAACAAATTCCCACATTGCATCTTAATTGCATCAAAGCTAATTGAGTCGACACAGGACTGATTTTGTGAATTTAATCAGTAATATCTTTACAACCATATGTTCTGTTAAATGTTACAGATAATGTCAAATCATTACGAACTGTGGTCAACCCAGACATATCCAAGTAAGTAGTTCAATGACAACCTAATGCATGATGAGATAGTCATGGAAGTTACAAGTGTGCACGATTTAACGGATCTGACATCCCTTTTTCTCTCCCCATTGTTGTTTGTCTTCAGAATCAGGAACATTGGCATCATGGCCCACATAGATGCGGGGAAGACCACCACCACCGAGAGGATGCTGTACTACTCAGGCTACACCAGGGCTTTAGGAGGTGGGGGGAGGGCCTTTGGATAGTTCAGATATTTGCTTTGTTATTCCTATACAAAACATTGTTAGGGGTATGATGAAAGGTCTACGTTCTCTCACTTGCTCTTTCTCTCTCTCCCTGTCTCTCTCCCTGTCTCTCTCCCTGTCTCTCCCTGTCTCTCTCTCTCTCTCTCTCTCTCTCTCTCTCTCTCTCTCTCTCTCTCTCTCTCTCTCAGATGTTGACGATGGGGACACAGTGACCGACTTCATGGTCCAGGAGAGGGAACGGGGCATCACCATCCAGTCGGCAGCTGTCACCTTTGACTGGAAACAATACAGGATCAACCTTATCGACACCCCCGGTACAGCCAGCCTCACCACACACTGCAGATCAGCCCGAGTATCAAAACAGGGAGCAATGAACAGTAAACACGAAGCAAAGACATGGAACATTGCTCAAGCCCACTCTCCCTGCGCTTGTGTGTGTGTGTGTGTGTGCGTTTCAGGACACGTTGACTTTACCCTGGAGGTGGAGCGTGCTCTGCGTGTTCTAGACGGCGCGGTGGCAGTGTTTGATGCTTCGGCTGGCGTGGAGGTAGGTCCCAGTACCTGTCCGTCAAACGGTGCAGGCGTTCCTTCTCATGCTCGCCCCCGATGTGGGCCACCCCAGCTGGGTTCTAACAGTCTCCTCCCTGTGTGTTACGCATGGCCAGGCTCAGACTCTGACAGTGTGGAGGCAAGCAGACAAACACCAGGTGCCGTGTATTTGCTTCCTGAACAAGATGGACAAGCCGGCAGCCAGGTGAAGCTTCCCTCGCTGCCAATCCTGTGGATGGAGTCCCGGTGTCGGGTGGCAACACGCTTCCATACTCTGGATTCTTAGGGGAATCTTAAATTCTTCTTTTAATGTTGTGTCCTCTTCTTGTCCCAGTCTACATTTTTCCATTGAGAGCATTAAGAAGAAACTTAAAGCCAATCCTGTTCTCCTACAGGTACATTTACTTATTTATTACTGTTACGTTAAACCGGATGATAACAAGGCTTCGCTGAACTGTAGTAGACGTTTTCATGCATAACGTTATCTGCTTCCCAGATTCCTATTGGTAGTGGAAAAAGCTTCGCAGGATTGGTTGATTTGATAACGAACCAGCGAATGACATGGAAGGGAAAGACCAGGGAAGAGGATGGGCGTGTTTTTGAGACCAAACCCCTCAGCCTATCAGATGACCCGGAGCTTCTACAAGAAGCCAAGGAGGCCAGGGGAGCTTTAATTGAACAGGTAGAAGATGACCTCATTATCCCAACAGTCAGAGCGATTTGTGAATGCTGGAACACTCACAGGAATGATACTATTTAAAGTTTCTACTCTCAAACAGGATAATATACTAACTTCAAACCTTTATATGTAAAAACAAGAATAGCAAAATGTTCAATATTTGTGTAAAGTTATGAGTCTCTCAAACTCATTTTTTTGAACAGGTTGCTGATCTGGACGATGAGTTTGCTGAGTTGTTACTTGGTGACTACAGTGAAAACTTTGATGCTGTTCCTCCTCTAAAAGTAAGAACTACGTAATTCAACAGCTTTCTTTTAATGTTGATACATTTAGGGCTGAAACCCTATAGTTTTTGTGCTGATTATTGTAAACGTTTCTTCAGAAATGTGCCATCAGCCTTATGGCGGCGCTATAATAAAAAAAAGATATGCCCTCCAAGTTGGATTGACTCTAAATATGTTATCAGATTGGTTAAACCTTTATTCCATCTGTCTCCCCCCCAGCTGCAGCAGGCCGTGAGGCGGCTGACCCTCGCCCGTAAGGGGGTGCCTGTGCTCTGTGGGAGCTCCCTGAGGAATAAGGGGGTCCAGCCCCTGCTGGACGCCATCACTGCCTACCTCCCTGCCCCCAACGAGAGGCACCAAGACCTGGTGTGAGTGAGACCACCCCAACCCCCCCCCCTCCCCCTCCCCCCCTTCCTCCAATCACAACACGCACATTTGGTTATATCTCACCGGACATAAAAATGTAGTCCGGTCCACAGAGTGCCCTCCTACAAACTGTAGCCTGTGTGACTTCAGTGGTTTTTCTGTGTGCCTAGGCGTTGGTATAAGGATGACCTCTGCGCCCTGGCCTTCAAAGTGCTCCACGACAAGCAGCGTGGGCCTCTGGTGTTCCTACGGATCTACTCGGGCACCTTGAAGCCGCAGTCGGCCGTGCACAACATCAACAGGAACAGCACGTAGGTGGAGGACGTCACGCACTCGTGCGCTAGTACAGGCGTAGCAATCCCCATGCGTGGTCAGGCCATTTATTGACTCTGGATGTCTCCACTGAATTTGCCCTGGTGTGTGACCTTTGCTCCCCTGGGTGCGTACAGAGAGAGGATGAGTCGGTTACTGCTGCCATTCGCTGACCAGCATGTGGAGATCCCCTCCCTGACTGTGGGGAACATTGCTCTCACTGTGGGACTCAAGCAGGTAGCGCTCCATCAGGCTGTATCAATTCAATGATTTTTGATCTACAATAGGGGACAACATTTACAACAAAACTACTGTTGAGCATGCTAATGCTATACAGGCTAGCCATAAAAGACATTTAGTCAAATTCCAAACTTGTATGTGATATTCCATCTAAGACCCGGGTCCTAGTCCTCCAGAGGGCACCAGTGTGTCACTGCTGTCCCATCTCCCTCCCTCTCAGACGGTGACAGGGGACACCATCGTGTCCTCAAAGGCCTCAGCTGTGGCCGCAGCCCGGCGCGCCCAGAACGAGGGAGAGGGGGAGAGGAGGAGAGGAAAAGGAGGAGGGGAGCAAAGCAGCCTGGTCCTGGCTGGAGTGGAGGTCCCTGACCCCGTGTTTTTCTGCTCCATAGAGCCCCCAACAATGTCAAAACAGACAGGTAGATTTCCATAGAATACAGAAAACAGACTCCAGAATCTCTCCCACACGTGCTGAAGGCAAAAAGCTCTGATTTTAGTGGGCTCTGTCATGTTACAGCATGGTTGTCAGCACCCATAACTGCGCAATAGTATAAACCTATTTTTCTTATCATAGTAAAAATACACCATGTTTCAAACAGATCTGGAGAATGCCCTGACCTGTTTACAGAGAGAAGACCCCAGTCTCAAAGTCAGGCTCGACCCAGACTCTGGACAGGTAAGAGAACACTCAAAATTTTGTGAACAGTGTTCACTAAAGTATGCAGCCAAGTCTTTTTTAATTTATTTGTTAGATCAGATGAGTGTAGAATCGAATAGACTATTAATTGTTGTAAAATGCACGTTTTTATAATCTGTGTAAACCTTGTGCTGGAGAATATTCTATTTTACCTATGAAATGTCTTGCCTTCTAGAATATTGTATTTTTCATGTATATAAAACCTTATGTGTCCAAATGTGTTGCGTGGATTAAACGTCGTCTTGTCAGACTATCCTATGTGGGATGGGGGAGCTGCACATTGAGATCCTGCATGACCGCATCAGGAGAGAGTATGGCATCGAGACCCACCTGGGGCCCCTACAGGTGGCCTACAGAGAAACCATCCTCCAATCAGTCTTCACGACAGGTACAGCCAACCGCCATGGTTTCCAATCAGCAGCTTGGCAATCAAACGTGCTCTATTCGCATTAGCTTTCCGTTAGCATGATCACATTAGCATCCAAGTGCGTCGGCCTGACGTTTCAGACACGCTGGACCGGACAGTGGGGGAGAGGAGGCACATGGTGACGGTGGGCCTGGTGGTCAGCCCTGCCACAGACCCATATGACACTACTTCCTGCGACATCACCTGGGAAGAGGAAGTGAAGGGTCACCTGTCAGCAGATCTCCGGGAGGCCGTCGAGAACGGCGTGCAGAGCGCTTATCTCCAAGGTAACCGGGTTCCCAATGAAAGTAGCTGATACTCCGGTCCCAGTGATTCTCAATCTGTAGTTTGTGTTAGCATTCTTTGTTGTGCAATGTCAGTATTGTCAACTCAACAAAACAACATAGTTTACTGTCAATAGGTATGGGCAACTACTGGTTGTCTATAGCTCACTAATCCCCTGTTTTTGCTGTAGTAGCACAGTGCACTAATGGACCCCAACAAAGCCCTCTTTTCTATCTAAATCCCAGGCCTTCCGTCACCAATGTTCATTGTGTGCGTGTCCTATCCTTATGACACCAAAAGTCATCGTGTGCTTGTCCAATCCCAGGTCCGTTGCTTGGTTACCCTGTGCAGGGTGTTTCCACGGCGATCAAGAGTGTGACCATGGAGCCCGGGACGTCGCTAGCCATGGTGTCTGCCTGTGTGTCCCGCTGTATGCTCAAGGTAGGGCTCCACACACACACACACACACACACACACCATATCTGTAAGGTGTTAGTATGTTGGCTTTAACCCTTGTGTTATCTTCGGGTCATTCTGACCCATCAGTCATTGTGACCCACCGTCGTATTGCGACAAATTTACCTCATACAAAAACAAAGTGAAGCATTTTCTTTTAACTGTCGGGCTGTCTCAGACCCCCCACATTGGAATGGTTAAAAGAAAATTATTTTTATTTGTTTTTGTATTGGGTAAAATTGGGTAAACACAACGATGGTTCGTTATGAACCTTTGGGTCATGTGACCCGAAGGCAGCACGAGGGTTAAAGGTGACTATTAACATTGCCAGTTAGTTGATGTTGATTATGTAGTTAGGTTGTGGACAGTACGATTGTGTGGAATTCAATAATGGCAGTTGATAACGTTGTCCCTGCAGGCTCTTAAAAAGGCGCGGGGTCAAGTCTTGGAGCCGGTGATGTCCCTGGAGGTCACGGTGGGGGAGGAGTACCTGAGCCCCGTGCTGGGTGACTTGGCTCAAAGACGTGGTGGCATCAGGGACATCCAGAGTCGCCATGACGACAAGGTGCTGCTGGCCTCCGTGCCCCTGGCCGAGATGATGGTGAGTGGCCGAGAGCCATGGTTTACTGTGTGTCAAATATCTTTGTCCAACAGACGTACAGGTGGGATTTGAACCTGCAACCTTGACTATTGATGTCATCCTGATTCGCAGGGCTACTCTACAGTGCTACGAACCTTGACCTCGGGGAATGCCACCTTCTCCCTGCAGCTGGACTCCTACCAGGCCATGAATCCCCAGGAACAGAGTTCCCTGGTCAACAGGATGGCCGGCCTCTCGTGACACTGTCTCTTCCTGATATTATGATTTCATTTCCTGTAGTTGAGTGGGAGGAAGGGAAACGTGGACAACTGGAGTCAGGGACTATGAACGTGTTCTGCTTGATATTTAATAGTACGTCTGACGTTTGCTATTGGCATGAACGTATCATGTCTGTGCACTATCAAGTTGTATTTCCTGCACAAATTACAGATCATGTCATCAAGCTGCCTCCATGTTAACAAGGAGTTGGTATTGTTTCTCTGTCAAATATGTGGTATTAAAGTGTGTGCACAGATTGGGAATCTGTTGTGAGGTGTTCATTAACTTCATCTGTAAAATCATAACACTTCACAGCCATTTGACCTTTCAAAGGTTGAATAATTTTATTGAATCATACATTCATATAACAAGTGCGAATTCACAATAGCTGCGACCACATACAAAATGATTCTCCACTGATAGAGCGAGCTATAAACGACTGGTTTTCCAATTTGTGACAACGTACATGCTTGACTGAATGACCGAACAGAACAGTGCTGGACAGACGTGATCTTGATCTGAAGTGAGATTCATATAAAACCTTTGGGCAAGGATGTGCGTTGTAAATTTCCCTTGATTATCCTTCTACCCATCCTTGTCTTCCTCCTTCAACTCCGGGGCTCCAAGCTCCCAATGGCCCTCAGAAGCCGTTGTATTCGTGGGGACAGTAACCAGTAAACAGAGTCTCTGCTGGGATCCCACGCCTGGTTCAAAACAAAAATCCCGTTGCGCATCGTCCACAAAACAATCTCAATCTTTTTTTTATAGATCACGATCAAAAGGTTGCACAAAGTGCGTTTACAAAGAGCCGCGGAGACGTTATGTTGTGCCTGCCGATGTTTTATGATGTTGCGATGTATGGCGGGGTAGTGACTATGGTTACTTACCCAACCATGCGGCAGCGGTGCTGGACCAATCGAGTGTAGGCGTCGCCAACGTCAGTCACATCCTTGCTGCTCCACAAACGCTCCGCCACGGCACTGGCACGAGGCCTGGCACACGCGCACAATCAATGAATCACCGTGGCATCATTTTGACTTGATTTCAATTCTAGAACTGGAGCTGGTTCTTCACCAAGCTGAGGGAAGTTAGCTTGTAAATCAACATTTTCTGTAAACGAGTGAAAATGTGATTGGTGCAGTGCCTCCTACCAGAGTCTGGGGGTCAGGTTGGTGGCATCCACATACTCTCCCCACAGACAGGCCTCTCCTCCAATCACCAGCTTCTTCTGAGCATCAGTGCCTGCGACATGCGAGTCAATCGGAGGTCAAAAGGTCACATGAAGCTAAAGATGTCAAGTGAGAGCCCTTTAAAAGCCAAGTTATGAGTATTAGCGTGTAGTAGCTAAGTTCAAAGTGTTTCTCTCTTTTGCTTTTGTCAACAGGCTTACACTTGCATAGATTCCTGCATGAGAAAACCACACTGTAAAATCATGCTTTAACAAGAAGTTTTTGGCGAGACAAAAGTTTGTGTTCAAGGCTGGTGGGTCGGAGCTCACAATGGCATCACATGAGCAAACTAATCAGTCTGAAGCAGAGGGCAGGCAAAGTCTGGGTTCATTACGAACATAACAAAACCATAAAAACAATTATCCATCGGTCCAAAAAGCGTCAAGCGACTGGAGCGAGAGCTAGCTCAACAGTTATCATAAAGGTTTTTGATTAAATGAATGACCATATCAAGACACAAACACACCCTTGAAGTTCTGGGGGTCCGCCTTGTACACGGCCTGCCAGTCCTGCCCGTAGGCGATGCGGTTGAGGTACCAGGGCGTGGAGAGAAGGGTCTGGTAGCCAGACAGCGTCACCCTGGCCATCTCATCCTGGTACTGCTGCTCGTTGCCTTTCCACACGTGGATGAGCGTGTCTGGTTTCAGCTACGACGCAAAGTCACACACAGACGTGAGCACAACCTGTGGGGTAAGTACAGCGCGCATGGACGGTGCGATCGGGTCTAGTCACGGAACACCGTCCTCCGTCAACGGGCTCGTATCGGGGGTACATTCAAGGCGTGAACAGGTGTGGAGAGTGCAATGGTGACGTGTTGCTGAAGGATCTTTGATTGGAGGTGAGGCTTCCGATGCGGTTTTCCTCAATGGTTTAGGTGTTTGTTTTGGGTCTTCATGGTAGGACATGATGCCACCGCTAGATTCAATAGGAGGTATGGCAATGTCTTGGTGAGCGATGATAGCCTTGTTGTCGATCCTGAATGTACCCCAGACATGGCAGGACTGTTGTGCATGTACGTTGCAAAAACTTATTTCAGTCGGGATGCAAAGAAAAGATGTGCGCTATCAAGCATTTGAGAAGTCAGTAGTTTTAAGGACCAACTTTCAATAGTACAAACAGAAAAAGATAAACATACATAGGCTATACCATGAATTAAAGCATTAGCCAATGATGCTCGAACTTATATCACGATAATCAGTGATGGAGATCCCGTAATGCACAAGCCTTACTGGTGCAGCTAACTATCTAGCTACGATCTGAATATCAATGCAAAATCAGGAAATGTTCTCTCCCATGTAAACCCACACACACAACCACCTACTGAGCTCTGAACCCACCATGCAACAAGAACCAGTCTCTCGGAACCAAGCCAATGCTCCACTGACCCAACCAAACCCAAAGGAAAAATGCTACTGCCAAGTGCAAGTCTGTTGAAGGAAGCGAGGAACACGTACAGCGCGTTCCATGCATTTCACCTTGTCCGGAAAAAAAAAAAAATCTATTTAGGGAACATGAAGAACTTCAGGTGTCCTGTGACACTTCAATCTCCACAACTGGACTCCTGTTCTAGAGAACTCACACACTCCACAGCAAAGAACTGACCCTTGAAGCTGAGCGGTTCGACTTTGTAGTACTTCTGCCAGTCCTGCCCATAACTGATCCAGTCTAAGTACCAGGGGGAGGAGAGGATGGTGGTGTAGCCCGACCCTGTCACATTCTGCATCTCTTCCTCGAGCTGGTTGCCCATCCAAACGTGCACTACCGTGTCAGGATTCAGCTGCAAGGATCAGGCAAGGCCACAGTGTCTAAAACTCACTGGATAAATCGTCATAGAACTTCAAAACAAAAGGGAACACCTGTGATGATTGTGGTTGATGTGGAATGCACAGCACACCACAGGAAAGGCTGACCTCGTTTCTGGAGCTGTTTTGACACCATCTAACAGAACAATTTGATAAGACTATACCTTGGAGCCAAGTTGCAAGGTACACGACAAAACAAATAAAACAAACATTTTGAGCTCCTAGCTTGACAACCATGCTCAGGTCTGTGGAAGAAATTTCCATCCAAGGAGTTGGGAGAAACGGTTCGGGCATGCTGCACAAGATAACAACTTTGATGATGATGATACGTGGATGAGCTTGTTTTGGGGTACATTCAAGACGTGAGCTGGTGGAGAGAGCAATGGTGATGTGTTGCTGAAGGATCTGTGCTTGGAGGTGAGGACAGTGGGCTGTCAAGAGCTTTAGGTGTGTTTACTTTGGGGCTTCATGGTAGGCCATGAACATTGTAGCAACATTGAATCCAACTATGCTAATGTATTGGTGAATATGCATCATCATGGTAGAAACATGTTCATGATCTTGAATATACCCCTGAAACTGCATTTTTGTTGTGCATCATGCTTGCAAAAAAACAGTCGATTTGTCACATTTAGTCATTTGTCAGAGCGTTAAGCAAATATTGCAGGTATTGAGCGTTTGTAATGACCCAACTAAGCCCAAAAGGATCACATGCAGTCAAGTGTAAGCCTGTTGAAGGAAACAAGGAGTATTTTGGTGTAAGCATAAGGATACTAGAGTTCCCTAACATAATGAATACAAATATACCCTTGTTCTCACTATATTTAAAACACGTCATACAAGATTTATATCTCGTTTAAATGGTAGCTCTGGCCTAGAGAACCACCTCTCAGTGAGAACTGACCATTGAAGTTGAGCGGTTCAAACTTGTAGTACTTCTGCCAGTCCTGCCCGTAACTGATATAGTCTAAGTACCAGGGGGAGGAGAGGATGGTGGTGTAGCCGGCCCCGGTCACCTGCTCCATCTCCTTCTCCAGACTGCTGCCCTTCCACACGTGGACTACCGTGTCAGCCTTCAGCTGGAACAGTCAGGCAAGGCCACAGTGTTTAAACACACACTTTCTTCTGGAGAGCACGGAATATTCTGCATACTAAAAGGAAAGGCTAACGCTCTTTAAAACATTTTTATAAAAAATTAAATAAAAAAAACAACCCTGGTTAAGATGACTTGCCACTGGATTTATGCTGTGAATTCGAAAAAGTTGTTTTGGGGTTGAAAAACTCTGCTTCTGGAGACATTTCTCTACATTGTTGATGCATTACTCCAGTTGGATTTGCTCTTTGAGAAGATTATGTATTGCAGATCCTCAAGAACTTAGTTGGGCAACCATGCTAAAGTGCATTCATGCAGAGCCATGCATAGCATCCAAGCCAAAACATGAAATATTCCTGAACACTGCATGCCTCTAATTTCTAATGGATGGCGTGAACTGACGTTCTAGAAGAGAGAGAGCTTGTTACCTTGACGCCATTATCAAACACCTCTTGCCAGATCATGTACCCCTTGTTGGTCGTCGTGACGATATCCAGGAGCCTGACATACGAAACATGAAGATTTGAGATCACCAAGCCATCGTTAACAAAAGTAGAACATGACCGTGTCTTATCGGTTTTTATGTTTTGTGTGGACCCCAGAAAGAGTAGCCGATGTTCTGGTTCAGCTAATAGGGATCCTAACAAAATCCTAAATCCTTCTAGACAGGGTTTTTTGTTTGTTTAGTAACTATAGTATGGGTTGAGGCTTTTGGCAGGCATGAAGAAAACTAGAAATCTCACCGTTGTATGTAGAACGACTCAAGTTTTCTGTAGTCCTCACCAAAGCCATGCTGAGACATGAACTTCTGGATGTCTGGGTTGGACTTCCTGCAAGTCCGAAAATGTTTTGGTGACAATTAGGTAACATCTGTTGGATATCACTCTACAGGATATACATTTACATAGAATATCTGTTTGTGTCCTCGAAGATCGTGAGATGGTTTCGAGTCCGGTTCCTGGTCTACAGGTGTCCGAGGATCATCTCACCAGCAGCTGAAGTCCACCTCATCTCCTCCCAGGTGGATGTAGGCGTCGGGGAACACGGTGCTGACCTCCTTGAAGAACTGGCTCATGAAGTCGTATGTGGTGTTGAGGATGGGGTTGACTGGTCCAAAGGTGCCGGAGGGGCTGCTTCCTGAGTAGCAGGGGGTCAGCAGGTCCTTCTGGCCTGGAGGGGGGGGAGTGTGTGGTGGGAGGGGGGTGGTCATTGGAGGGAACCAAGTACTGACTGGTGAAAAGACACACAATGCCATTGCCACCATGTGACCTTCCAAACACTCACTGACCTTTACCCCATGACTGGGTGTGACCCGGGGTGTCAAACTCAGGAATGACCCGGATGCCCCTGAGACGGCCAAACTCGATGACCATCTTCACGTCGGCGGGGGTGTACACGTGTGTGTAGGGATGATACGCTCCCTGTCAACATGCAAATCATGAATGTACAAAGTTTGCCTTGAACTCAGGAACCTATCTAGAAGTAGACTGGGTGGACAGGTTTGGCCACCCCTGTAAACACAGACAGGTGGAATTCCTTGAGGAAGTCTTTGTTTGGTCTTAAGCTGCCAAACAATCTCCTCAGCTTCCTCACCTGCTGGCTGAGCTGGGGGAAGGTGCGGCTCAGGTAGGGGAAGGAGGGATCATCCACGATGTGCCAGTGGAAAACATTGAACTTGTTCATCGCCATGGCTTCCTATGAAGACAGGAAACGAGGTTGCACAAAAGTTAATGATTATTTAATCATATTTTTGTATTAGTATGTATTACACTGAAACAAAAAGGACCAAATGATGACCTTGAAAACTCACCAGCTGGACTAGGATGACTTTAATTGGCAGGAAGTGACGAGAGCTGTCCAATAGGATCCCTCGATGTGCAAACCGTGGGAAGTCACTGACCACAGTGGCATTGAGAGTTTTCTAAGGAAGCAAGATTAAAGCAGAGAGATAAGGTGGAAAAACCTGCTTGCTGAGTTTAGCCTTGTTAAACACAACTTCAATGCCCCAAAAATATTAATATCAGCACAGCAAGCCATCAGAGCTTCCTCATTCCAATAACTGTTGCTAAGACACACATGACTTTGCAATGTACAGTGCCCTAGATATTTAACAAGTGTCTCTTGTGTTCTAGATAAGGAACTGAAGGTAAACTCACTGCTCCATATTCATCTTCATAGACCAGCTGGCTAAATGTCTCAAGACCTGATAATATGAAAAACAGACACACAAGGTAAACAGACCATAGTGATATCAAAGGTTTACAACAGGCGTACAAGAGCTTTTCAGGGAACTGATACATGTATACCAGTACCTGTATACAAATCAATTCATGAAATATTGTAACTCCACAAAGAACATTGTGTCAGTGATTTCAACACAGCCCGTTTACTCACACAAACCCACACCATGCCGGCTGTATTCTCTTACCTCTTAAAGCTCCCCAGACCTTGGGAGCCTTCAGCACAGCATAAGGCTGGTCCACTGTCAGCTCATCTACGGACACAAAGAGGGAAGATGCAGGGGGTTACAACAACTGACTGATCCTAGTGCAGAGTTGAAGAGTTAACAACATGTATTAAAAATATCCTACAAATTGCCGGTGTTTTAAGTCCCCATGTGCAGCAGGTCTGGCTTCAACTGTAGATTAACTCCTAAATTAACCCTGCTCTCTACTCCTCCAGTAATCTCTCTCCCCATTGGAAGTAAGGAGCAACGACAAGTTAATACACTACAGGTACTGGGTCATACCAGGGACTACTACGGTTGCTGGCACAGAGTAGCTGGAAGCTTCTTAGACACCAAAAAGCTCACCATATAGTGAATCATTTGGGATCAAAGCGTTTGCTAAATGAGTAAAATGTAGATTCTAAATGGAAGTGATTTTGGCCAGCAGAAGAAGAGAGAGGAACTGCGTTCCATTGTAGAATGTGTTTGCTTTACAGAACTTTTTGACGGTGTTGGGTGATTTAAAAAAAGATTTACAAAAGAAACCCTTGAAGAGTTTTGGACATTAGTTTTAGGCCCAGTTTCCCAGACATGGATTAAGACTAGTCCTGAAGTGAGAGAAAAATTGAATTGTCAAATCTCCATTGAAAAAGTTTAGTCTATGACTATTCTTATATCCATGTCTGGGAAACTGGGCCAGGGTTTATTGTCACTCAAAGCTTTCAGTGTTTTGCATTGCAACTAGAGCAGAGGACAACTTGTTTTTCAAGGGAAAAATAAACTGCTCTACATAGCCAGAGACCATTCAATTATGAATTGATACTTATCTCCCTTGTTGTAAAACTTGGGTTTCTGCTGATCAGGCGAGGAAGAGGTCTAGCAACAGAGCACTCACATGACTCATCAGAAGACACGCTGGGGTGGCTGTCACATTCGGAGTCAGCTGACGTGATCCACACCTGTAGCTCCGCAATCTCGGAGGGACCAGTTTTCTTGTGGTGTCCCTTTCTCAACGATCCAAAGATGTAGTCGTAATACCTGTGGAACCAAACACAAACCGGTTAAATGCAATTGCTGAAAGATCAGGCAAGGGATTTGGCTTATAGCCATCACCCTATGACACAAGCTTCATGGAATCAATGAACATACTTTTCTCTGTGGAGGGCTGACCGACAGTCTTCCTGCTTTAGTTCACAACAACCTACTATCATGCAGTATTTGCATTGGTGACTTTGAAATGTGTGATACATTAAACGAGGCCAGTTTAATAAATAGCTACGTGCTTTTGACACAGCTACAATTAGCCTACCTCAAATAGAAAGTTAAATATCCCCATTAAAAGCGTGATGAATGAGAATGGTAAGTGATTCACTTCAACACATAGACCTACCTTCTAAATGCATTCTGTAGAAGGCTGCAGCTTGGACCAGCAGACGATTGTTTAGAGCCAACAATTTGGAAACTAACACTGCTCAGTTTGAATGTGGTCTCTGATATTTTCAAATTCTGAGGCAAGGGCCACAGAGAGCCATACTTCGAACCGTCCGCCGGTAATTCTTCCGCCTCATTAATGTCGTTATACTGAAGCCCCTGACTTACAACTGCTGTGAGCAACAACGTCGCAAACTTCAGCATCACGATCATGTTGAGGACCAATACAACCTTCCTGTAACAGTCCGAATTCTGCTTCGAGTTTCGATAATGTCGTGATGTTTGTAAAGCTCCCTGAAGAGGGCGAGGTTTCAAATGCGGAAATGAAAGGTAAAAATGTAGCGAATCATAAGATCGCTCACATGACTACATCAGCAGGTTACATAGAGGATTCTTTATTATTTTTACTTAAGCTAATATACAAATACAAAAATGTATAAATGCACAGTGTTACACCGATAACACAATAACAAACACGATAACCTACACGAACCATAATAAAAAGCAGATAAACAAAACTCAACGGGACACACTCCACATAAACAATAATTTGAGGGTTCATAAGTCTTAAGACTTACGGAAAACCATTCTACATAAAAAATCTGACTTTTCATGGTACGTTTTACCTTTTTTTTGGAAGCCTTCAGTGGCTACTGTTCTACGCGTAATCCCATTGTATTATCCCATAAAAGTAATGGTTTTTTTGAAGTAGTCCAGAATCTACATAATATTACAGTAACCTAGTGCCAAATTTAATTTGTTTGAGATTGATCGCCGGCAGCTTTTAAAAAAGAAGTAATGGAATTGAATTCACTGAATTGTAAAATAAAGTCCAAATGACAGGTATCCAGCAGACGGCGCTGCAGTTCTAAATAATGTTTCTGGCTTCATGTCTCTCAATAGCCAGCTGGACATGTAGATTGTCAAATGATGGACAATTATCATAAATGGTCAATAACTAAGTTGAAACACGCCTTTCCAATTCCTAGGCCTGCTGGCAGATGATCTCTGTGCTTGTGCTCTACCTCAGAATATCTTGACTCATACAGTAGCCTACTTCCTTTATGCAAACAATGTGATAACATTGAACAGAATATGTCTTTCTTTCTAATTTAATTATAGCTATATTAGCTTAAGCAAATACATGTGTATTTAGTCCATATAACCTTTGGTGCGCAGAATGATCTGTTTAGGCTGTATATAGCCTATGGAATTAGATTATTAAAAAGTATACGTATATTATACAGTAGCCCAAATGAGGATATAGGCTATGTCTTAAATAAGAGTGCCATTTCCAAACTAAGTACACTTAGTGCCTCTTCATTTACAATGTCAATCTGGTTTCATTACAGTAAATAAGGACAAGTCACCACAATCTTAGATATGAATGTACCTGTTCGTACTTTAAGCAAGCATCCACGAGGGCCAAGGGCCATTTACTCCCAGCAGAAACCACACTACTTTGCATAACCCTCCCACTTCTCGTCTTAAAACCTTGAATGTTCCTCCCCCTTGTTATAAACACACCCATTGATTTTATTGAGGGAAGACCCGAGCGCAACGCGCACACAGACACAAACGCGCAGCACCTCGGCAGGAACAAGTTGAGGCCAACCGTTACGCGCTACGATTCAATATATCTGTACGGAAGAATTTATTTAAACGGGACGGTTCGTTGCGTTAAGGTGTCACTCTTTGGATTCATTGTCAGAGGAGTCAGTGATACATCCAAAGAGATAACTCTCGTATACATTGAAAATCTACGTTTCGATTCCTCCGCCCAGGCGACTGAGGCGAGATAACCAAGAAGCGCACAATCCCAAGCACAAGAGGCTTGGCTGATCCATCATTGTGGCTCTTCCAGCGGTGGCATGTTCGAGGGATAAAGGGGATAGAATTGAACTCCTACTTTCACCTAAAGAGGTAAGGAATTTTCATACAGTTGACTGCCAATTAGGTTTCATCTGTACCTTACTTGCACCAAGAGAACCGATGAGATCCATACGTTGTTTGACTGAAATTCCAACTGAAAACATAGGTAAGATTTGTTGTGGAACAGGAAACGCCCCACGTATGTTTATCTTTACGTTTCCATGTAATGTTGGGTTTTTGCTGCCATCCTTTATTGCTGTTCTCATAATAACTCTAGATATTAAACAGTTCGTCAAAAACGAAATTGTTATGGAATTGTTGTTTATTGAGCTGTTACAACCACCCCTCTACGTAAAAGATGGGCTGCACTATTTTGAAAGCCCCCAACAACTGATTTAGATTCATGTTGCATTGATTTCAGTTGAATTTGCAAAGCCCATATCCACACATCTTATATTTGATTGTATCATATGATCCTTCGGCTTACATCTGTCTAGGCAACAGATTGGATTACCTTTGTAAGTAGCCTATAACACATCAACCCGCACATTAACCCCATCACCCTAGGAGCCCCTTTCCCCAGTGCACAGGAAGGACATTTGGTTTTAATTCACACTCAGCAGTGCCAGCTCTCACCCTGCCCAGATGCTCCTTGTGTAAATGGATTAACCAGAAGGCATCAGGTGCGATGGATCAGCCATACTGATGTGTCATTAATGTCCCAATTCACTAAGCGACTGTTTCAGCGCCTTCGAGCTTCTGGCTGCTGGCTTAAACACAATTAACCTACAGCTAGGGAAGAGAGATGGGAGGGACAGCCGGCTGGGGACTGTTGCCCCGGTATCAGTTACATGACAATCAAGACTGATTAGATTTGAATATGCACTTTCAGACAAGCAGATGGCAGCCGTTTACTTTGCGAGACATGTTGAAGTCCTGCCCGGTGATAGTGCTCATTTCACTCCTGTTCCTCCTGATTGGACGGCTGAACTGCCACAGTGTTTACTTTTGAAAGTTCTCTTTAGTCTCTTTCTCTATTTTTCCCAAACTCTCTTCTTATCACGCCATCTCTGTCTGTCTGTCTGTCTGTCTGTCTGTCTGTCTGTCTGTCTGTCTGTCTGTCTGTCTGTCTGTCTCTCTCTCTCTCTCTCTCTCTCTCTCTCTCTCTCTCTCTCTCTCTCTCTCTCTCTCTCTCTCTCTCTCTCTCTATTACTCTCTGTCTCTCTCTCCATCTCAGTTGACACCTGGTAATGATTAGTCAGCTTCCAGCCAGACATCAGTCAGGATGTGTGTGTGTATATATGTGTGTATGTATGTGAGGTATGACATCATCCAGCACCTCTCTGTTTGACACGTGAGCGTCTTTGGCATTTGCCTCATGCTCTGGTCAGTCCAGAGAGACCCTGCTGATATTGATCGTATGAGACAAGCGCCTGTGTATTCAGGATGAGATGCGGGCAAAAGACGCCTCGCTCCCCCTCCTATGGACTTAGTACAGAGATGAGTCATACAGTCTACCAGGGCTTGGCTTACTTCTATATTGCTCCAATCTATGTCCCTATGTTTTTATGGTAAAAGACCCTTTCAAATGGCCCCTTGTATCAGTATTGTATATTACTTGTCGAATCAAATCAAAATGTTTATGTGTTATACGAGCAATGTCACAGACCGCTTCACATATGCCCATGGAACGTCACCTCGAACATTCAGTCACACGGCACACACTCAAGACAATTCCTCTGTTCTCTGACCCCTTTCAGGATTCAATGAAAATGTCCGTCTGCGTCCATGAGAACCGCAAGTCGCGTGCCAGCACCGGCTCCATGAACATCTACCTGTTCCACAAGTCCTCCTACGCGGACAGCGTCCTCATGCACCTCAACGCCCTCCGCCAGCAGCGGCTCTTCACCGACGTCCTGCTGCACGCCGGGAGCCGCTCCTTCCCCTGCCACCGCGCCGTGCTCGCCGCCTGCAGCCGCTACTTCGAGGCCATGTTCAGCGGAGGCCTGCGAGAGAGCCAGGCCAACGAGGTGGACTTCAGGGACTCCATCCACCCCGAGGTCCTGGAGCTCCTCCTGGACTACGCCTACTCCTCGCGCGTCGTCATCAACGAGGAGAACGCCGAGTCGCTGCTGGAGGCCGGCGACATGCTGGAGTTCCAGGACATCCGGGACGCCTGCGCCGAGTTCCTGGAGAGGAACCTGCACCCGTCCAACTGCCTGGGCATGCTGCTGCTCTCCGACGCCCACCAGTGCACCAAGCTGTCGGAGCTGTCCTGGGGCATGTGCCTGAGCAACTTCCCGGCCATTTGTAAGACGGAGGACTTCCTCCAGCTCCCCAAGGACATGGTGGTCCAGCTGCTGTCCCACGAGGAGCTGGAGACGGAGGACGAGAGGCTGGTGTACGAGGCGGCCCTCAACTGGGTGAACTACGACCTGGAGAGGCGCCACTGCGGCCTGCCGGAGCTGCTGCGCACGGTCCGCCTGGCGCTGCTGCCCGCCATCTTCCTCATGGAGAACGTCTCCACGGAGGAGCTGATCAACGCCCAGGTGAAGAGCAAGGAGCTGGTGGACGAGGCCATCCGCTGCAAGCTGAAGATCCTGCAGAACGACGGCGTGGTCAACAGCCCCTGCGCCCGCCCCCGCAAGACGAGCCACGCCCTCTTCCTGTTGGGCGGACAGACCTTCATGTGCGACAAGCTCTACCTGGTGGACCAGAAGGCCAAGGAGATCATCCCCAAGGCGGACATCCCCAGCCCCAGGAAGGAGTTCAGTGCCTGTGCCATCGGCTGCAAGGTCTACGTCACGGGGGGGCGGGGCTCGGAGAACGGCGTGTCCAAAGATGTGTGGGTGTACGACACCGTGCAGGAGGAGTGGTCCAAGGCGGCACCGATGCTCATCGCCCGGTTTGGCCACGGCTCAGCCGAGCTGAAACACTGCCTCTACGTGGTGGGAGGGCATACCGCCGCCACGGGCTGCCTGCCGGCCTCGCCCTCCGTGTCACTCAAACAGGTGGAGCAGTTCGACCCGGCGACCAACAAGTGGACCATGGTGGCCCCTCTGAGAGAAGGCGTGAGCAACGCGGCAGTGGTCAGCGTCAAACTCAAGCTGTTTGCATTCGGGGGCACCAGCGTCACTCACGACAAACTACCCAAGGTGCAGTGCTACGACCCGCAAGAGAACCGTTGGACGGTGCCCGCCTCCTGCCCGCAGCCCTGGCGCTACACAGCCGCTGCCGTCCTCGGAAACCAGATCTTCGTCATGGGCGGGGACACGGAATTCTCGGCGTGCTCGGCCTACAAGTTCAGCAGCGACAGCTACCAGTGGACTAAGGTGGGCGACGTCACGGCCAAGCGGATGAGCTGCCAGGCGGTGGCATCCGGCAACAAACTCTACGTCGTGGGCGGGTACTTTGGCACGCAGCGCTGCAAGACGCTGGACTGTTACGACCCGACGCTGGATGCCTGGAATAGCATCACCACAGTGCCCTACTCGCTTATCCCCACCGCCTTCGTCAGCACCTGGAAACACCTGCCTGCCTGAGCAAGGCATGCTGGGACTGCCCAAGCCAACACCCCCTGCCTGCATCCCATGAGGTACGGAGATCAGTCGCCTGCCGCCTCTCTTCTGTCGTACTGTGTGTTATCTGTCAGAGGAGAGAATGCATAATGTATTAGCAACACTGTTAGGTTTCAGGCTGGCTCTGCTGAGAGGAAAAACATGAAACAATATCCTGTTGTCATATTTCCATGTAAACATGGTTGAATATAGATTGGCTGTTTCGGTTCAGAGATTCACACGGGAGGAAAGGAAGGGATAGAACAGCTCATTCCCAGGTCAAATAGAGATGACATCCAAGCCGCCGAACAGCTGACATTTTAACCCTGTCAAGACATCACCCTATTTACAAGGGACAAATATCCCTATTGAATCAGGCACATTAGGTATTGATATAGTTTTTAGGGATGTGGTTTTGGTTTCAGCTTTGAACCGGAATGCTAACCAATCAGCCAATATTCAACTACTTCCTTTGTTTACTTCCTCTTGACATCTTGTTTGTTCTCAGACAAACCACCAGTGACTAGGACTGGCCTGTCGAGCCCCACTGATGAGAGAGTTGCCTCAGGTTCAAAAAAGGGATACATTTATCAGATATGATCATTGCGATAATGAGGAGAACGATGATGACAAAAATAATGATGAAAAGGATGATAACGACGAGGAGAACGCTGACGACAGTCCCGGCGATGGCGCAATACAGTTGAGAATGTGCACATGCACCCAGCCGTGCTGCTGTGGCTCGCACATTTCCAGGACAGCAGGATATTTTTTGTGTAGCCTGTGGGGGATTGCGGCGAGGTGTAGACAGCGTCACGGGGGACGGCAGAGGAGAGCTGAAGCAGGAGAGCATATTGTTCGAAACCGACCATGTCGCCATAGAGACGGCTCCGCTTGGCCCCCTTTGTTTCTTTCTCTATTGTCTGCATTGCTAAAGTACTAACTATAACACGGGTTCGCACAGAACGGTTTGTTTGCTGTAATGGCGGGAGATACTTGTGTGTGTACCATATTGCGTGTGACTGTGCGTGTGCAAGTGTGCGTTAGGGTGTGTGTCAGTCTGTGCGTGCAGACTGAAAGGGCACACATGAGAGCTAGTGGAGAGGGTGGGGGGGGGATAGGGATCGAGTGTGTGAGAAGGTTAAGTGAGTTATGAGCCTGTGGGGTTGGACGAGGGGCAGAGTGCGGTAATTGAAACAGAATAGAATACTTTTATTGTCCCTGTGGGGGAGATTTCCCCCACGTGGAGAGGAGGGAAGCCAATTAGACATGCTACATGCTAGCAGGCTACAAAAATTCTAAGGAGACTCGCCCACAATCAATCATCTTCTGATGGGTTTATTGTGCTTATGAGCCAGACTGGGATGGGTTAGGCTAAACTATTCTACACACACAGACACACACGCACAGTAAGAGCGCCTTGGCTGGAAGTGACTGTTGACTGTGATTTTGTGCTGCCCCTGTAATAGCCTGTTCCCTCTCACCCCCACACCCATCTTCCTCAAAAGTGTAGCCTTCTCTCTGTCCGTCTCCCGCTCTCTCTCTCTCTCTCTCTCTCTCCCTCCCTCCCTCCCTCTCTCTCTCTCTCTCTCTCTCTCTCTCTCTCTCTCTCTCTCTCTCTCTCTCTCTCTCTCTCTCTCTCTCTCTCTGATGATAAACAGGCCAGACGGATGTGGAGCACGGCCACGGGCGGCCCTGCCTGCTCAGTCTGTACACTGCAGGCTTTGGTGTCATAATCCAACTCTCGCTTTCCACCCCACACACACTTACTACCAGCACACGTGCATAGCATACACACACACACACAAACAGCAACCCATATCATTTTGCAGACCCTGTTGAAATGGTGTCCTGACCTCAGTTCATGAAAACATAGTGAGAGCGAGTGAGCGCGCGTGAGAGAGAGAGAGAGAGAGAGAGAGAGAGAGAGAGTGAAAGAAGGAGAAAGAGGGGAGTGTAAGATGGATGGAAAAAAAGCAGGAAGGGTGAAAGGGAAAAGAGAGAGAGGAAGAAAATAAAAAAAGGCAGAGGGAGCTGGAGAGAGAGAGAGTGGGGAGAAGCATGGCTGCCCAGCTGTCCAGCGCGCTCCTGTCCTCTACAGCATGTGATGCAGCCAGCCAGGGAGGGAAGGAAGGAAGCTCGGGGTTAGCTTCACTTCACTGCCTAGATACTAAGGCTCTGCCCTTCCAAGACGAAATACTCTCTGTGATACACTTCTCCCTTCTGTGACTCATTTCTGTGGAGGGAGAGAGACACAGAATGAAGGGGGAAGGGATGGAGAGGGGGGAGGGAGGGGGCGGGGTAGAGGGAAGGGGAGGGGGGCCGAGATAAGGGAAGAAAGAGAAAGGGAGAGAGAGAGAGAGAGAGAGAGAGAGGGAGAGAGACTGTCTTCAGAGAAGGGTTTAACCATCTCTAAGCCACTACAAGCTAACGGCGGCCAGTGCAGTCTCTAAGCCCAGCTTATTTCATTCGAAACGTCTTAATTGGTGGCCTGCCAGTCATGATGGCTGACAGAGCCGAGACTGTGAAAGGCTGTCTGTGTGTAAAGGGAGAAGCCCTTGTCAATTGCATTGTTATTGGCCAGTCATTAATGTTTCAAGGCTTCACAACAGCAGTGCAATTGTCCGCTACAGACTACAGAACTAGAACACAGAGGACAGGAGCAGAAGACGGTTGTCTCCTGGTGGTGTGTCTCTTCCAACTTGTCCTCTTACCCACAACTCCTCTGAGCGAAGACTCCTCCTCTCCAATCCTCCTCTTCTTACCACCGACACGGCTAACAGAATCATGCTCGTTTTCGTCTGGTCGCTAGCTGCCTCATCCATTTAACAGATGCTTCTGATAAGATAGAGGTAGGAGATGGAGAGGCCTGCCTGTCGCGATCCCTCTCTCAGTGAAACCGGAATCTTCCTCTTAGCCAACATGGAAATGGATCTCCATGGAGGCCAAGCTGGCACGAGATGTCTTCTAATGTGTGTGCTTGTGCATTTGGGTGTGTGTGTGCGGGAGCAAGTGTGTGCGTGTGCGTGCGTGTCCATGCGTGTGTTCGGCTACCACTGTCAGTGGAAGATCAACTGCCCCCATAGGACCTCACGTTAAGGAGGAGAGACGGTGGACAATCTGTCTCTAAAATGGATATCAGTCTCACATTACATATTGGTCTGGGCGGGGGCAGAGGGGTGGGTCTGGGGCCATAAACCATCTGTGCCATAAGGGGTGAAGATGAGAAAGCAGAAAAGCTTTTAATGCCGAAAAAGTCATTATGGACTGGAAAGAGACAGTTAAGATCTGAGGAATGTAAGCGGTGGAATGAGAGCGATAGACCATCCAAACAGGCAGTGGGGGAAAAAGCTAATGGAGAAAGTTCCAGGCCCGTTCATAGAGAAGGCCATTAGTCCCTAATGCGGGATGTCTCTGGCACATGGCTTAGGAGGAACAGGTGCTATCATGGGCTATCTTCTTTGGTTTGACTCTGGGAGAGAGAAAAGAAAGGGGTGGGAAAAGAAAAACGAGGTCTGGAGTTTGTCTTAGCGCTGCTTCCTTGAACTTTTGACTGTTGAGAAATGTGTCCAAGCTGTCCGTTTTTCCAACGTGGTTCTGTAGTTATTTTGAGTGTGGTGGTTATGTAAAGAACTGAAGGTTTTTCCTGACCTCTTAAGTAAGTTGCTTGTTTTCATGTCGACACACAAATCCCTCGGGTTAGTCTAATGGTTGTTGTTTTTTTTTCTCTCTCTCCTATTCCTCCTCTTTCTCCTCAGATTTCCCTGTTTTGCATCATCCACTGGATTCAAACTGTGAAGACCAAGAAGAAGAAGCAACCTCTTAAACTTGCTGTGCAATCAAAATAACATGATCTCTCTCCTTTTTTCTCAAAACAACACAAACAATGGGATAATCCCCCCCACACACACACACACCCTCCTCCGCACACACACACACACACCTATCTCGCGGGTGGCATTGTGGCCACTCAGAATCAATGGAACCACAGAACCATCGTGTCCCTGCGTAGACCTGCGACCAGACGGATGTCATCTTCCATTTGTGCTGGTGTCATCTAGGGTTAGAAGTAACCAACCCTGACGCATTTCTGAGGGGAACCTTTCGGATGCTGTTTGTTCAGAAACACCAAACAACCTGCTGCTTGTTCTAAAAAAGACCAACTTGTTGTACTATTTACATATCATGCTTGTGCTCTTCAGCCTTTAATGGCAGCACTCTACACATATCACACCTCTCCCCTTTTATTTCCGTCCTGCCATGAAAGACTGCCGACCCGGTAATGGCTATTCACTACGATATATAAAAAGTAAATAAAATAAAAATATACCTTCTGCGCAAGGCTGGACGGAGGGATGAAGGATGGAGGATTAAAGGAGTGGTTGACATCGGTCGGTTCGGACGGCTGACACCCTGACAGCACAATTAGGAAGTGACCTTCCCGCCCTCCTCTCTTTCCTTTGACTGAGAGACTCCAGGATCTCTCCATCTGGGAGAAGAAGGCACCAGGTCTGCTCCTGCCAGCAGACCATGCAGAGGGCTTGGGTAGTCTGGCTGGCCCGTGGCCCTGGCTGGCCCTCCGCCTCCTCAGAAGCCTGGAGGCCCGGCACAAGTCACACCCCCCGCAGGAGGTGTGGTGGGGTGGAAAAGCTACAAAAGGGAGGGGGTCATCATGCCCTGACATGCCTGTTAAGGTGAAGCTGTGAGCCCCCCACCGCCCCCCCCCCCCACCCCCCCATCTCCCCTCCAGCCCTGTACAGACAGCTGAACATTCACTCTCCTGACAAAGTCAGGTACACAGCAGAATGGACCATACCCACAATGGCACAAGACAGTGCGCACATGATACTGTAATGACTGACAGTTCACATAAAGCTCCAATGAAAGAAACGGTCTTGTTGACTACTGATGGACGTTCGCCCGTGGCTGAGGCGACGATTCAGAACTTCTTCCGAGCTAGCTGCACGGTCATAAGAGTCTAGTTACCTTGGGAACCAGATGGAGTCCTCTTTATTTATATGAAACGATTCATTTTGTTTATGTTCCAAATGTTTAATCCTATTTATTGTTTAATCTCTGCCTGCATTCATACATACGTGAATGTCTGTTTGGGGTGTTACATGCATGGCCCAGTTTTTGTATGTGTTTTATCAAACTTTTTTGAGCTGCTTTTTTTGCACAGTTCAACTGCTTCCAAGTGGAACCTGTTCTTTTTCCAAGGGGGCGTGGCTGATCTCCCTTCTGTTAAGTCAGGGGAGGGGGGAGGGTGAGGGGAGGTGGGTGACACGGTCAGAGTATGGTCAGATGTAGGGAGAAGGGGGACATAGCTCAGATTACCCAGGGTGCAAGTGGCCAGGTCAGGAAGTTGCAAGCCAGATGACGTAGATGGCCTGATGTGGGCGGACCCTCGTCGCCACCTCCTCGTACATTCTCAACGCTCAAGTCTTCTCTTGAAGCTCGGTTTCATTCAAAGGACCGTATTTACCTTTGAGCTGGGGCAAACCAACCCCAACAAATGGCCTACTAGATGCAACGGAGGCTCCATACAGTAGAACTAACAACTACTCTGCATTTAAAAACGTGATGGCCGCCAGGATGCTAGAGAAACTCGCAGGCGTGTCCCAGGAACAGTAAGGGCCGTCATCACCACCGAGATCCGGGCTCGGATCCTGACACAACAGCCCCTGCTGCAGTTAGTATGTCAGGAATGCAGTGACAGCAGCTGTCCCCTGGAACAGCTGGTACTGTGTCACATGTCCCTGAACTCCAGACAGACCCCTGAGTCACATTGAGAATGAAGAAGAGGAGGAGGAAGGGCAGAGCGAGGAGAAGGAACAGGATAGTTAGTCATTGAACCCTGCTCGCTGTGTTCACAAAGGGCAGACACCGCAGTGCTTTTTCACCATTGTGTCACTGATGCACGAAAAAAATGACAAAAAAAAAAAACATCGCGAATAGGGTTTTTAAAAGACCCCCAAAAAATGAGAATGTCTTTTAATACTTGCATCTAAAACTAGGTACCTGTCATGGATTCCTGGGGTGTGTTGCCTGTTACGTCTGTCTAGCTAATCTCAACCCTAACTACTGAACATTCGTAAATCTATTATACCTTATTAATAGGTATGCGAGTTGAGTATTATTCTTTTTCTGGATGTACACACGGATGGATTCAGCAAATCCATTCACCATGCTTCAGAATTCAAAAGGTAGAACTCAACATTCCTAACTGATTGTTGGAACCCCCCCACCCCCACCCACGAACACCAATGATTTCAAGAATTCTCCGGAGACCTCATTGGCTCCCTTGATGTCAGCCCCTGAACCGCTGTTCTCAGAACACGGCTGAACCTCACCAATCAGATGAGGGGGTTCCTTCCCTTTAGAACACAAGCTACAGAGACGGTCTACAATGAATGCCCCTGCTATTCACGCGCAAGTGTTAAGTGATGTTTTCCTTGTGGCCTCCCTCTCGCTCTTCTCACCCAACTGACTCGACACACTGAACATAAAACAGCTCTCTGCTCCCTGTCTTTCTCACAGACTGGCTTTCAATATACGCAAAAATATAAATGTAAATTCAGACAGTATGCATATTTAAAAACACCGTCAAATGTGCTTTGGTTCCTTTATTGTCGTGTCAAGATTTGATTTAATTTCTATTTTTTTAGATGGCATTGTTTTGTACATGTGATTCTTTTCACAATGTGAAATTCATGGCAAATAAACAAAAGAGTTTTTCCTCTTGACTGTAAACTTAATTGTCTTTTTTGAAGTAATTCAATTGTACTGCAGACTTTTACTTTTATTAACTCTTGCATTCTAACATAATGTGATGAATAAACAATAATTCACGAGTTCAGTAATCACACCATCGATTGAATAGATAGCTTTTATTGAAGCTGGGCTGGTAGCAAAGCCAAGCCTAATGCAGGGTGTCGCAGGCTGGTAGCAGAGCCGAGCCTGAGGCTGGTAGCAGAGCCGAGCCTTGAGTGGTTGGTGTAGGCTGGTAGCAGAGCCGAGCCTGAGGCGGTTGGTGTAGGCTGGTAGCAGGGCCGAGCCTGGTGCTGATGGAGGCCGGTAGCAGAGCCGGGCCTGGGTTCCGGGGAGGTGATGTGGATGGTCCATGAATAGTTACCGGGTATGGACTCGGGGTGTGGCGGAGAGTCCTTATGGGTCACGGCTGAGCAGCGGCTCAACCGGATCCCCCGGGGAGCCTGGATAGACAGGGAGAAGCAGAGAAAAGGGGAGGGCGGGAGGGTGACAAAAACATGCTAAAAACATGCTAGCACAAGGATCAGAGCAACGGAAGACACTTTATACAAGCCTCGTAATTGATACCGGGAGTTTGGTCGCATTCTTCCGTGCTTTCGCTAGGCTGATGCGTATGAAGTTGATTGGAGTTGGTGCGCATTGTTCCTTTGCTTTTGCGATTTGCTTGATTGGAGTATAGGAGGAGTCTTGGTGCGCTATCTTCCTCCCGAACTTTAGTTAGTTAATCTAACTCCCTTATGTTAACCACACAAAAACTCCAGCTATTTGCAAGATGATATATTCAGCCAACATATAATTCCTGGGGCAAACGTCTATCATAAATTATCAAAGTGTTTTTAAAATGAATTCGGAATGAGTAATGAGTAACAGGAGGAATAAAGACGGCGCAACGCGTTAATTCCAAAACACACTCAGCTCCTAGTTCTGGTTCTTTATTGCATGTTTCAAATAGTCAGGCAGCTTTACGTGGAATGTGGGCTTAGATTTGTCCTGCAGTGTTAATACCAGAGTATTATCCTCCTCAGCCATTGTTTGGTGGGGGACAGAGAGAGTGAAATCATCTTATCTACGCCTCTGCCTTCTGTCTGCTCCCTGTTCCGGAACGGGGCCAAAACACTGCAAGATACTTTCCTCTCTTATTTCTCTTGTGTCACCCTGGCAACCGTGAGCTGTGGGGGCCATGGGGGGTGGGGGGCAGGAGGTGACATGAACATTTTTAAATCTTACCTCCCTCCTCAACCTTCCTTCCTTCCTTCCTCCCACCTCTCTCTCTCTCTCTCTCTCTCTATCACTTTCCAACAGGAAAATTAGCCTCCCCCCATTTGCTGGCTACCATTCTCTGGTCATTCTGAACATCCCATTAGTGGGACAGAGACTGAGTAAGCAGCCACTAGCCTCCTGCTCTGCAGAGTCCAGCTCTGTTCCATGTTATATTCCTCTCCTGAAACCACGAGGACGGCTGACCGGTACCCGAATACTAACCTTGCAGTGCGCAATAACATTACTTGCTGGAAATACACACAGTGCTGGTAGGTCATTCTGAACGGAGGACATCGTTTCAGCCCTGGCCGTCACACCCTGTGGAATATAAAGGGAATGTGAGACTCCATAATGTTCAAAATGATCTTGTGTCTGTGCGATGAAGTCTGTGTTTGGTTTGGGTCCGTCTCGAACCCAACTCGTAAAATTGAGAAGAGCCTTGGTAGAAGTGTTTCTAGGCTAAGCAAGACCCTAAGAGGATAAGTCGAGTCACCAGGTTAATGTAGATATCCATCAACTTGGGTTGAGGGCTGAGGTGCTCTGTGTGCATACGAAATACAAAATGACTTTCTGAGTAGTCTACCAGGAAATGGGTCTTGCTCCTCTTAACATACCAGTTGTAACCTGCCTTCACCACAAGACTGACTCTTCCTAACATTCAGTTCATCTTTGCAGCGATAATAAACAAAGAGGGTTCATCATCTTTGGAAGCATAATGACGCTCATAACCTTGGGCTGTCACTGTGTCCCCACAACCCATAAAAAAACAATGTCCCCTCATTTTGCTGTCACCAGGTTGTCTAGTGGGTTTGATTCACACACAGGCACACACACACACTCATGCACACAGACACACACACACACACACACACACAGCTGTCAAAGCTGATTTGAGTCAAGAGAGCTGGCCTTTAAATTGCGCTAACTCTTACTCCCCAGTTACATCACCACAAAGTGACAGAGCCAAGCCAGCCCTGCTACCTGCTGGCAAGGGGACCGCTGACACCATAACACTGGAAAACACTCCCAGAATTCCCCAAGGAGCTTCCAGTTCCAATCTTAAGCCACGTCACGTACAGTGAGACAGTACTCTGGCGCACGAAACTGAACACCAGCTGAAAACCTTGGAAAATTCAATATCGAGTACGAGCCATTGTTCATATAAAATTGCTTGGCAGGCTTGGCAGATATTCTCAGGATGGAGGAGGAAGAAACAGGAGTACAGTATATCCAGTTGTATTATTGATGAGGAGAGGTGAGGCGGACCTGTCAGCCACACTGGCTGAGAGTGTTGCCCCTAAGCCCCTGGTCTGGGGGGCTCCCCCGCAGCTCTAATGAAAGACTGCTGCCTGGGCTGTGCTCTGCTCCCAATCCACAGCCTGGTTGCTTATCTGGATCACCTGACAGATGGAGAGATAACATATAGAGAGAAGAGAGAGAGAGAGAGAGAGAGAGAGAGAGAGAGAGGAAAAGAGTGAGAGAGAAGGAATGAAGATGGGACATAGAGGAAATGGGAGTGAGAATCAATGGAGAGAGAGGAAGAGACGGCTGGTGCAGTATATGTATGAGAGGCCGTCTAGGACAAAATTCCTGAAAAACTTGCTCCTCCACCCTGAAAAACTTGCTCCTCCACATGTACTCATCACTTGTGCTACCCCATGAAACACTCATACACATGCACTCATCACTTGTGCTACCCCATGAAACACTCATACACATGCACTCATCACTTGTGCTACCCCATGAAACACTCATACACATGCACTCATCACTTGTGCTACCCCATGAAACACTCATACACATGCACTCATCAATTATTCTTAAGCATTGTTATACTGATCATGCCAATACATCTAGAATTAATACATTAAAATGTGTAATTTTCATTAGTAATTTATTAATTTAGAAGAGAGTGAGGTGGGGGACAGAGAGAGAAGGGGGGAGAGAGAGAAGGGAGGGGAGAGAGAGAAGAGGGGGGAGAGAGAGAGAAGGGGGGAGAGAGAGAGAAGAAGGGAGGGGAGAGAGAGAAGGGAGGGGGCGAGAAAGGAGGGGAGAGAGCGAGAGGGGAGACCATTCTCTCTCTCTCTCTCTCTCTCTCTTTCTCTCTCTCTCTCTCTCCACTTCATCTTGTTCTTTACTCCGTCATTCTTTGGTTCCCCTTCTGATTTGAATGATTTTCCTTCCCTCCCGCCGTCATTTGTACTCTCAGATCTCTCATGTGAAGGCTGTTGATTGAGCTCCTTCTCCAATCAGAGAACGATTTACCCCCTCACCATTCTCAGAAGTGATTTTCAATCAGGCCGAGGACACCGGTAATTAATCGAGTTCCAGCAACCAACAAACAGCCAGCTAACCTTGGCTGACCCTTCTCTCACTACCTCACTCGGAATGACTCCAATGCTCAGAAGAGCATTGAAAAAGCTAATTACGAAAGCACAGCGCAGTCTCTGTCGTTCTCTCTAAGGGGTGTTGGTGGTGGTGGTGGTGGGGGGGGGGTGAATACGTTATTTTGCGTGTGTGTATTGGTGTATTTGTGTGCGTGTTGGGAGGGGGGGGGGTTGTAAGGAGTGAGGACTGTGTGTCACGGGAAGGACGCGAGGAGAAGGAGGAAAGAGGAAGAACGATGAACACAGCCCGTGTCTGCGTGTCTCCAGTGTTTATCAGTGTCATGGTTGACACTGGCTAAGCCCCAGGATGCTCCTTAATCCTGCCCCGCCGTGTCCCAGACACCGGCACTGCTTCAGAGACGTCGCGCGTCAACGGAAGCCCTAATTGGCTGTCAGTCAGACAACCTGTGGCATGAGGGACACAAGCCTGCATAAACAGAAAAAGGAAAGGATGTTCACTGCGCCTTGTTCCCAGAGAACCCCAGTTGGTTCCTTATGAAGTAGTGTTGAGATGGATAAATCAGTCTGGAATGCCACAAACATGCCCAGCCTTTTACAATGGAGGATGTTCTCCATTGTGAAGGATGTGCTCAAGGCTGAGCGGTTAGGGGATCGGGCTATTAATCCGAAGGTTGCCGGTTCGATTCCTGGCCGTGCTAAAAAACATCGTTGTGTCCTTGGGCAAGGCACTTCACCCTACTTGTGTCGAGGGAATGTCTTTGTACTTACTGTAAGTCGTTCTGGATAAGAGTGTCTGCTAAATGACTAAATATACATGTAATAAGTGGACAACTGACACTTGAAATGAAGCTCAGAGAAAATGATTTGCATCCTTTAGAAGGTCTGAAAACAAGCTCCCTGATAAGCAACCGTGGTTTCTGTTAAGCTGTGTGCTCCATACCTGTGGACTGCAGCCTAGACAACCGCATCAACACAACCTCATTCCTGCGACAGCTGCACATTTAAAAGCCCCCTTTTACCTCGTCAAACCCCAAACGCCACATGAACTGTGGAATATGATAGGGCTCTTTATCAGACCCTTTCATGTTGACAAAAAGTGTTTAGGGTCGTCAGGACGTAATTATTAACTGCTTAAAGAGTGGCTTTTAGTGCCACTTAGCCTGCCTCAGCGCTCCCGGGCTTATCTCACCGCTGAGACAGGGATGGAAGGGAGATGAAAACCAGCTTGACTTCACAAGGTGGATATAATAACAGTTTGGACTGAGTCACTGCAGGCGGTGTGCTCGTAACATTGTTTACCCTCGCTTTGAAAATGGAGCGGGGGGGGGGGGGTTTGGGGGGTGCTTTTAATCAGTCTCAGGCTTCGCCCCCCCCCCCCCCCCCCCCCCCCCCCCCGAAAACCCAGCAGTTTCTGCTGCTCTATGGATTTTCTTCCACTGGGGTGCGGTTGAGGTCGGGTAAGGAGAGGGGGAGGAGTGGTGGGGGGTGGAGGAGGGGGGGGGGGGTGGAGGAGGGGTGGGGGGTGGAGGGGAACCCAGTGGTTTAGGTGGGTCGTTGGCTGCCTACTTGTGGTGACGTTGGTTCAAAGAGTAAACAGCCTTCTGCCTGCCCTCTATAGCCCCCCCCCCCACACACACACACACACACACACCCCACCCCCCCCGAGGTGAATACAAGGGAGCCGGAAGAAAAAAACCCAATCAATTGCGCCGCCTGGTTATGGATCGGAATGTGCCAATGAAGCGGTGGTTTGGAAAAGGGAGATCGCATCGTTATCAGCCCCCTCTGGGTACTTTCTAATGCAACGACAGAGTCAGCTATCACACTGAGGAACCTGCGGAGGGCATGTCAATATTGACCCTTGCTGCTCCGGTGCCTCGCTGACAGGACCGCTCTCAGTCAGCCACCCTGAGGAGGAGAGGGCAAAACGACCAATCAGATGCTCTCAAGGAAGGTCAGGGAGGTTGGGGGGGGGGAATGTACAATCTTCATATAACACACATATAACACACAACATTGATTGGTATGTGTCTTAGCTAACTTTTTTACAAAAGCGTGGGCTGCAGAGTATCCGAGCTGTGCCTCGCTGGAACCAGTGTGATCAATATTCTTGTGAGGTATGCCAAGACACACTCCCCACACACAGCAACCCCCCCCCCCCCCACCGCTGACAGAAGGAGAGACCTGTCAGCTTAAATGTCAGATCTGCCTCTAGCTTGTCTAGCCTAGTGTGCACAAACAACAGCTCAGAGAAGAAAAAACCAAACCAAAACACACAACAAAGGAAAATAGAAAAAACCAAAACAACACAGCCACAGGAGACGGGGCCCGCGGTAGGCGCACTCGCCATGGGCGCGTTACTAATGAACGTGGTTCGACACATGGCAAGCTAACCAAGCCTAGCTTAGCAGAAACAGATTCCACTGGCAATTTTGATAACCGCTGCGAGTCAGACGGCGGTTTGAAGTTTTGCAGCGCTTCGCTCTCTTTCATCAATTCATCAATTAAAAGAGTCCCCCCCTCCCACCACCACCACCCTAATTACACTGCTTGCTGGCAGATGGAGCGGAGGTGGGGGAAGAGAGGGCAGCAGGCGGGCAGGGAGGGAGGGGGGTGGGGGAGGTGGAGTACGGGGAGGACTAGGATTGGGGGGTTGGGTAAGGGGGTAGTGGATGGTGGGGTAGGCTTGGGTGTTGTGGACAGGAAACCTACTGAGGGTGTCGTATGCAGGAAACCTGCTGAGTTAGTAATTAGCTGAGTTAAGCAGAATAACAGCTGGCTGGGATCTGGGCTGGGTGTATCCTTTGCCCCAGGGTGTATACCCCCCCCCCCACCCCCAGCTAGCTAGCTTGTTGAAACTAAGAGAGATTCCTCTGGCTCGAAACCCCTTGACCCCAAACCCCTACACACACATCAGCTGCTGACAGCTCACAACCTCCAACACACGCACAAACACACGCACACAGACACACAAACTCCATACACACAAACACAGACACACAAACTCCAAACAAACTCCAAACACACAGACAGTGATTCACACAAACCACTTCCCACCCAAAAAGGTTTGGCTGCTTGGCGCGCTCATCCCACCGAAGGCCGCTGCTTCGTCAGCGCCAGCATGTGGCCCCCACAAGGGTGTCGGTGAGTGTGGGGCTCGGATGAAAGACTTCTCCTCTTCCCAGTATGGAATGTGGCACACACACGCCAAAACACTACTGAGGAGTGTCCCTTCTTTTGTTGCGCTTCAGATGGACCACACACACGGATATATACACTGGAGTCACACAGACACACAACGCGAAGGCTTTGATACACACTTCCTGAAACACCCCGCAAACGCATTTAGTCGAACGCCGTTGCTCCCGTCCATATGCTCCCATCACAGAGCCTAACTGCTCGAGTTCTGCTCGGCTAGAGAGGAAAGGATAAGGAGGCTGCGGCGTTCAAACACACGGATGGGTTTCGAGGCCACATGGAACGCCGCTATATGGCCTATTTGCCTTACAAGACTCTCAGCCCGTCCAAGTTTAGGAACTGAGAAGGGATTGAAATATCGAGATAGATAGAGGACAGAGGGAAGAGAGAGAGCGAGACACAGTGCGAAGGAGAGAAGGAGAGAGAGAGGGAGAGGGAAGAAGACACACCCCTATGTAAGGAGGACCAATGTTTTTTTTCGCTTTGCGCCTCAAAAATACCTGTGATGACCCCCATCACTTCTGTTACAGTCTAGTAATGACATATGAAGCATCAATTCAATGTAATCCCCCACACTGTCAACTTTGAGTGCAGTAGGAACAGAAATTCAGTACCAGAACTAAGCGGGATTAGCAGAATGAAACCTGCTACTAACTATAACAGCTGCTTGCACGACCGATAAGTGGGCAGAACTGCGGGAAGAGAAGAGATCCTTCATTCGACTTGTTGAATGTGGTTTAGAGACACGACAGAGGCACATCACTGTCGCAGGGTATCAGATTAAGCTAGCTGGAGTTGCTAACAGGCTAGCCATCAGGCTACCTAACAGACACAGTGTAGCATCATTGGCAACCTTTAGGGGGATTCCAGGGCTAGCGTCAGTGCTTGGATTAGCCTGGCAGTGCCCTGCTTTGTAAAAGCGGTAATTATAATTGGCCCGGGCCGCTACCCCTCAAGACCCTGTCATCTTAATCTGCGCTAATCCCTCTTTGTGTTGGCAGAAATTAGTTTGTGAAGTGGGCTCAATCTAGGTCAATCCTCAGGGGGGACTGCACAAGGTCCATCAGGGTCTCTCAATGTGTGTGTGTGTATGTGTGTGTGAGACAGCTCTGATTCATGAAGGGATGGAATGGTTTGGGAGGGTGGGTACTAGATTATACTAACAGCTATTATCACAGTTTTAATTGGAGATTAGTCAGGCAGAGTAGTTTTAGAGCACGTTGGAAGGGCACAGTGACTAATGGGAGCCCCTTGCTCGGTGTGTGTGTCTGTGTTTGGCCATACATGTGTATCGATAAAAAAAGACATGGCATAGTAACCTGACTGTATGCTTTTCACATGCTCTCTCTCTCTCTCTCTTTCTCTCTCTCTCCCTTTCTCTCTTCCTACTGGCCCCATCTTTTTTTACAGCAAAGCTCAGACATGATAGACTGAAATGACAAAGTATTCCAATTATGGTAGAAAATGACTTTGCCCTTCCACAAAGTCATGGCCACTTCCATTCCTGCTGCAGATTGCCCCAGCACTGGCAGGAATACAGCTGTATGAAACATGGTGGGAGCCAGTGGGGGGGCAGAAGGATGGAGACAGAGAGGAAAGGACAGAGACTGGGAACTGGCAAACGTATCGCATGCCAGTAAAGCTGTTTCCATTTCAGAGAGAGGTACTGAAATTGAGAGAGAGGGACAGGAAGAGAGAGAGAGACAGAGAGAGAGAGAGAGAGAGAGAGAGAGAGAGGAGAGAGAGAGAGAGAGAGAGAGAGAGAGAGAGAGAGAGAGAGAGAGAGAGAGAATGAGCGATGGAGGGGGGGGGGAGAGACAGATAAAGAAAAAAAGAAGGAGGGAGAAAGAAGATAGAAGAGGATAGTGAACTTCAAGTTGTGAGAGAAATGTCGAGAAAGTGAGAAAGGGAAGGAGAGAAGAGGGGGGGAGAACAACAGATAGAGGGAGAGAGGAAGAAAGACAAAGAGTGTTCTCTGTCACATGCTTTAGGCTTGGCGTAGTAGCTCTGAAGATGACAGGGTGTCCTGCAAAGGAAACCATGCCTGCTAATGACTATCAACAGATGTCAACACACACCAGACCAAAAGAAGAAGAGGATGCTCAGGGAAAACTTAGGAATGAAAGCAACAAACTCGTGTTTTTTATTTGTTGGTCTCTCTTTCCAGCCCACCACACACACAAAAACACACATACCATCATTAGCCTTTACTGTAATCTAAGGCTCAGCACACACTATTTTTCAATCAGCCTGCTCCTCGGGTGTTTATTGAGAAGATTCTTTTTTTCCAATTTCTTCTTTATTTACAGGGAGAAACACCTTCCAGGGGGGGCCTCCGCCCACCACCACCATCCCCCATCCCCCTGTGACCATGACGACTCATTTTCAATCTGTAATGTTTTGATTGTGGGAAAGGGCACCATCGTAAAATGCGCCAGGATCCAGCTTTGGCAAACGTCCATGGCCCTAAATGTCAGTGTGTCAGGAGACGATAACAAGCACGGCCTCGTGCGCTAATGGCTAACAGCTAACGAGACGGAAGGAGGGCCGGCGCTGCTTTACCGTGATGTGCTGCTGCTTGATGGGGTTGATGTGCTCGAAGGAATGCTCTCCTTTATCGGCTTGGCTTTGCTCTTCTCCACATCTTCCATTTTCTCTCTCTCTCTCTCTCTCTCTCTCTCTCTCTCTCTCTCTCTCTCTCTCTCTCTCTCTCTCTCTCTCTCTCTCTCTCTCTCTCTCTCTCTCTCTCTCTCTCTCTCTCTCTCTCTCTCTCTCTCTCTCTCTCTCTCTCTCTCTCTCTCTTCTCCTTCCCAGCTCCTAATCTCCCTCCCTCCTCCGCTTGCTCACCCCATACTTCCACCGCTCCCCTACCCCCCGCCGCCCTGGCTCCACTAACGTTTTAGTTTCACAATCGAACTATTGTTACCGTGAAAAATGTTCCTGGTTGCTATGAGAACAAGGCCAACTTAAGCTGGATTCGGGCAGACTGGAACTCATCTCCCTCTGCCGTTATCCGGTCTCACCTCAGGGAGACCGGTTTCACGGTGAGTCTACTGGGCCATTACTTTCCTACACCTCTCTCCCGACTCCCCCAGCAGACTTTTCTCATTTACACAGTACAATGTCAGGAGAAATTTCCAGCGGCGCCGAAAGCCTAATGGTGAAGAGGAAGAATTTTCAGCTACTTCAGAACCTTCCAGAGACTATTTAGAACCAGGCAGCTTGAAACAGACAGCCATTTTCTCCTCCTTCCTGGAGCGTTTCCTGTCTTTTCCGAAAAGCCTTGGAAATGAAAATTGTAAACAGGAGAGAGAGAGAGAGAGAGAGAGAGAGAAAGAGAGAGCAAGCGAGATAGAGGGAAATAAATATCGAAAAAGAAAGAGTTTTTTCTTTCTTCAAACCTACCCAAAGCCAGTTTTTCATTGCTTAGTAACTCTCTCTCTCTCTCTCTCTCTCTCTAACACACCTACCTACTACTGTTATCGCACTACTTTAGGAGCTTCACAGCATCCTCCTACATCATTATCTCCGGCGGCTTCTCTCCGCTCGCCGTCCCTGTCCCTCCGAGACCCTGACCCACTTTTCAACTTTCAACTCTGCTTGACTCCTGCTGCCTGAGCAGGCAGACATTCTCCGTCTATCAGATCCCCGGGAAAGACAGAAACCCCTGCTCCTCCCTACTGAGCAATCTTCCGGAACATTCTCCCATCCTTTAAAGGTTGCTCCTCCCACGTGGAGAGGATTCAGGGCAAGCATTGCACTCGCCCGCCCGCCCGCTCTTTCTCTCTCTCTCTCTCTCTCTCTCTCTCTCTCTCTCTCTCTCTCTCACTCTCTCTCTCCCTCCTCTTACTTTTTCTCTCTCTATCCATCCATCTATTTCTCTCCAGATCAATTCAGCTGACTCATACATCTGCTCTAAGCAGCCATAAACAAAGACAGTTCTCCTATGCACTGTGACTGATACAATATTCCCACATGCATTATATATGTAGCCCTGTACAGTCCTCCCATCTCTTTCAATCCTAATTCCAGGGCGCGTCGCAGGTCCGTTTCTTCCCACAAATCCCCTTCCCCCTCCCACGTCTCCTTTCCTCCTCACAGGCAGGACTCTTAGATCAGGTGACATCCCGACAGTCACCAGTCTGGATGAGGTCCAGTCCGGATGAGCCAGTTTGTGTTGGCCCTGGGCCCAGTGGGCACACCCCCCCCCACCCCCGACCCTCTCCTGGCAGAGATGAAGCAGCGAGCCCACTGTCTCTCGGGTCACTCAAAGGTCACCACGTGTTCCCTTTTATTTCACATTGCCTCAGGCAGATCACTGGCTTTGCCGCTCATGAAATGCGTGGCGTGTGTGTGTGTTTGTATCTGCATGCATGTGTCTGTGTTAGCATGCTTGTGTGCCCACCTGCAGTCTAGGCTAGAAGGGAAACCCCCCGACAAAATTAAGACAACAGGAGATTCTGAATATCGCATTGAGTCTGCTCGGTTTTAACGTTCATCAGTGCCGTTAACTAATGGGAACAGGTCAGAGGTCGGGAGCGTGGTTGGATGACTGCCTGGTCTCCAGGCCTCCTCCTCCCAGCATGCCTTGAGGCTTTGGGTCGTGCCAGCCACTGCCCACAGCCCTGTGAAACCACGCTGGAATGTTAATTGACCCAGAAATAAGTGTGTTTTTCTCTCCTGCTGAAGACACACACACACACATTCTCACATAGACACACGCACTCACCTGCTTTTCTTCAAAGCCCTCCAGGCCATTGCTTCTCACTAAAGTGGAAATTCCTCTGTGGTACTTACTGCTTAGATGCAAATTGTGGATCGTGAGAGTGAAAGACAGAGGTATGGAAGGGAGAGAAAGAGAGACACCGAGACAAAAGAGAGCGCAAAAGATTAAATGGAAAGAGAGAAAGCTAAAGAGAGAGAGAGACAGAGAGAGAGAGAGAGAGAGAGAGAGAGAGAGAGAGAGAGAGAGAGAGAGAGAGAGAGAAAGAAAGAAAGAGAGAAAGAGGTTTACAAGAGCCAGGCGTTTACATTTGAACTCTGCTTGAAGCAGCCATGTATGGAAAGCAATGTCTCTCTCCCCATGGTCTATCACACACACTAAAACCCCTAACGACCCCTCCACTAAGACTCAGGAGAGTGCTTTTAATTTGCATCGGGTGGAAGGGAACTTTTATTCCATTTTTTTCCTGGATATTCGGCCATAATGAGATTTCCACTGTTTGGTCGCCGCTTTGAAAGTTCTCTTCACAGTGTGAACTGAAGCGGAGCTGCAGTAATAATCCAGGAAAACAATAAGTGAGAAATGAAAATAAAGATACACACTTTTATGTTGGTTGTGCTTCATACTGTCCTTCCTTCGGGGCTGTTCATGGAAAGAGAGGGGGGGGGAGAGAGAGAGAGTGATTGTCAGAAAACGCAAAACATAGAGATTTGGAATGGAGCCAAATGGAAGAGAGAGAAAAACAGAGGGAAAACCAGAGAGGTAAGAGACACCACCTGTTTGCCCATCAGCAGTAATGCACAGCTCCCAGGAGGAGACTCATTCTGCTCCCAGCTCAGCTCCACAGAAGCTTTGGCCCCGGAGGATGAACAATGTTTGTTTATAGGAAACAACTCATGAACCATAGAAATACGACACCCTACCCGGCACTGAGCTTTAGAGGAGGAGGCAGTCAGACAGAGAGACAGACAGAGACAGAAAGATGGACAGACACAAAGATGGACAGGCAGGCAAGCAGGCAGGCAGGAAGGTAGACAGGAAGAGAGACAGACAGTTGGGCAGTCAGACAGAGAGACAGACAGAGACACAAAGATGGACAGACACAAAGATGGACAGGCAGGCAAGCAGGCAGGCAGGAAGGCAGACAGGAAGAGAGACAGACAGTTGGGCAGTCAGACAGAGAGACAGACAGACACAGACAGAGACAGAAGGGGAAGTCTTGTTGTTCAGTCATACCGACTCGTCAGTTCAGAAGCGGTGACACAGAAAGAGTCACGCTTCCTCCAGCCAAGCTGTAACCTCCATGATTACAGCCTATCTTGAACTCCCTACTCCCAGCACCTCGGGCCCCTTCGCCCCCTCTCGCCCCCCTCCTCCCTCCCCTGCTGAGGTAATCACTCACACATGTTTGGGAAAGGAGGCCTGGGGCTCTGCTGTGGAGCTCTGCAGGCACCCAAACAGATCCTGCTCTGCTGATTAATCCCCTGTAGAACAGACACGCTCTATGAGGCCTGACACACACACAGACGCACACACAGATTAGCCCGTGAGTGAGGAAACAGACTCCCTACTAGTCACTCTTAACCACGCTCCCATTCATAAAACGGTATGAATGTGTGTGTGCGTGTGTGCTTGTGTGTGAGTGTGTGTGTGTGTGTGTGCTGGAAATAGACGACTCCAATTCACTTATATATGAAGAAACTCATCAACTCAAAGAAAGTCTGGCTCTTGTAACAGGGCACAGGGCAACCGTCAATCTTGGTGCCCAGCAGGAGATCCATCTTTTCTATTGATTTCTGAAGGGAGGGGGGGATACTGAGGGGAGAGGTTTCAGGGGTGAGGGTAGTAATAGTGCCCTCTCCATCCCTCCATTCATCCTCTCCATCTCTCCATCCTCAAAATCACTCCATTCATCCATCCTCTCCATTTCGCCAACCTCTCTGCCCCTCCAACCCCTCTCCGTCTCCTCCATCCCTCCATCCAATGAGAGGCTGAGACTGGAGTCTGGATAAGAGGTCCGTCGTCTCCTCTCTTTGTGCCACTAATTGGCAGAGGCCAAAGGTTCGGCACTCTCCACCCCGGCCCCTTGTCTTCGCACCCCCCTCCCCTCTCCACCTGTCCCTCATCCCTAACCACCCCCTCCCCCCGTCCCACCCTCTCCTCACTGGAGCGTGTCCGCTCCGCATGTCACCCTGACACACTGTCATCTGGTTAGGATTTGGTGGAGGGCGGGAGGGGGGGGGGGGGGGGGGGGGGGGGGGGGGGGGGGGGGGGGGTGCTGGAAATGTTGAGAGAAGGAAAGGGGTAAACATTCATGAATGGAAGAAGAGAGCAGCAGGAGAGGAACAAGGTTTCGAGGCCCGCTGCCTGCGTTTGACACTGATGACTGTTACGGGCCTCATTGTTACTCACAACACACACACACACACAATAGTTAGGGACTCAAAAGAACCAAATAATGGACTGTGGATGTCATTAGATGGTGTGCGCGCGTGTGTTTGGGTGTGTTGAATAGCAGGGACCGTGCATCACATGGGCTGACAACGATTGTGTGCTGCAGTTGGAAATGATGTCTATTCAATAGCACAGTATCCATCCCTTCATACTCTGCCTGACGCCTGCGATTAATCGACAGATTTGATTGGTTGCCACCTGGAAGTAGCAAAGCTCTGCAGGGTACAGTGCTACGTGCTGAGTCATTGTGTCCAAAAGATAGGAGCATAGTGAACAATTGGAAGGTTTGACAAAAGCTTCTAATTTATGTGCATTGAGGAGTTTCTCTACTCACATGGAAGGGAAAAAAGGTTTCATTAAAGGCTGATCCGAAATCGTTATAGTATATCAGTCAAAAACGTTCAAAAAATGTGACATTGTTTGACATTCTAGTGATCCAAGATCTCACTGAGGCCAATTGGGCTGTGTCCAGGGTTAGGGGTCACGGAGAGGCATAGTCACATGACCGTTGTTGGAATCATGCCCCGGGGCCGCATGGGTCTTTATTGTGATTGGTGCTCACGGGAAGCGTGGGAGACAGGGAGGAGCGAGTGCTCATATTTGATGGCCCCCTCTCTGTCTCTGAGTCCTGCTGATGGATGGCTCCTGACGGGAAAGGGTGTCAGCATCATTCATCAGTCTAATAGAGGGAGAGGATGAGAGAGAGAGAGAGAGAGAGAGAGAGAGAGAGAGAGAGAGAGAGAGAGAGAGAGAGAGAGATGGAGAGTGAGAGATGGAGAGTGAGAGAGAGAGAGAGAGAAACAGAGTGAGAAAGAAAGAGACGAAGGAAGAGAGAGTGTCAGAGATTCAGGGAGACCATCTCAGGACAGACTCATCCTTTTAAAAGTCACCCGCGGTGATCAGTTGTATTCCTCTGAATAATACAGCGTCCTACATCAATAATTCACACCAAAACCTCTCCTGTCAATCTACGGGCTTTGTGGCACGTTATGGAAAAATATCGTTCGGTGAAAAGAAGTCATCGAGCGACGTTCATTATTTATGAGCGTTCCCAGTGAGACATGGATCCCAATGTTACTGCAGAGGTGAAGCAGATGAATGCATGGGAAAATGACGGTGTTTCCTTGCACGTTCCATCACCGCGAAAACCGCAGAACATGCTGTGATTGGATAGCTTTACCCAACAATGCCTGGCTTTCAGGCCTTAATGTCAACCCCCCCCCCCCCTTCCCCAACACACACACACCCCTTCGTTTAACCCCTGGTCACTCACAGCCCCCCCCCCCCCCCCTCCCCATTTGGCCTTCAACACCCTCAATCCCCCAGTAGTTTATCATCCCCCAATCGGGTTTAGGTTTCCTCAAATCAAGGCCCTTTGTTATGACAGGGGCATACATATTTTCTCAGGTTTTTTATGGGATTCACGTTTTGTCGCCGCTGCTGAAAGAAAAACTGCAACTGTTGAGTGATGGAGCGCAACTGTATGCAAGATATAAAAAGACAGAGCTCTGAAATGAGAATGATGTATATATGCAGTGTATTTTTTATTATTATACAAGAATAACATATATTTTCCAAGGGAATGTGACAACTCTGCCAGGGGAGTCATGAATATTTGGTTTGTGGCACCACAGTCTAGCACAGAGCTGTAAAGACAACCTATTCTTTGCCACATCTCTATCCAATGATAAAACTCTCCCAAGATCTCCAAAAAAGATTTGTATATAATTTGGAAGGCCCAGTTCATGGAATATTATGCCTTGAGTTTTGTGTCTTAGATTTGGGTGTCTGAGATTTGTATCTTACACTCTCTAAACTTCCAGTCGGGTTGTACTATCAAGAGGTATTATTGAAAGTATGTTATTCATTTTGAGGTAGTATTTAGAGTAAAGGTAGACTCACCCAGCTAAATTCCCCCTGAAAGACGAACCAAACCATGAGAAATATGAGGTCATATACTACTCCTGACAAGAGAACTTACTGCATGGACTGCCATGAGGCAAGGCGACAAGGAGACAAGAGTGAGAGACTCAGAGAGAGAGAGAGATACATCTTTAAACATAAAGTCCCAGATTTATGTGAAGGGGGGTACAGAGCCAGGAAGCAATACTAATGTGAGTATTAGACAGACCTGGCTGGTCGCCTGGTCTAACCCAGCAGCATTAGCCACAGTGTTTGTTGTTGAAAGAGTTGACCTGAGCCCCCGCGGCAGTGCCCTCCCCCCCCACCCCACCTGACAGCCAGGGATCAGACTGTCTGAAAACGTTATCGGAGCCGTCAGAAACGTGATTGGGAAAATATTATCCCAACTTCACTCCCTTGCACAACTTAGCGGCCCCCTGCTTCAGCCTCTTGGTGTGTGTGTGCATGTGTGGGGGGAGTTTCTGTATGTGTGTGTGTGTCTCACAGCATAGCATTCACTCAGACGTTTCACAGGTTTAAGCCAGCCAGTATATATAACAACATTTCACATAATCACCTCAGGAAATACAAGTACTAGATGATGAGCCACGACTCCCCTTCAAACTGACAATGACCACCCCCCCCTCCCAACAAAAAAAAACAGGTCTTAAAGGTCATTTTTACTGCCCGATAACTCAGTCTTTGTCAGACAGTGGCTTGCAGACACACTTGGCCAATCCTCTTTAACTGCTCTGTGTCTATTTAACGATGTTGTGTCTGGAAGTACACTGTCCGGGATTTACAGTACGGAGTGCAGACAATAAAATAAAACGGTGCAATTCTCGAGCGTTCTTTATCAATGCGGCTTTCAAACATCTGTGCCTGTGTTTACCTTTCCTAGTGCCTGGTTCCAAGTTTGTGCTCATTTATGAACTGGTGTGTGTGTATATGTCTGTGTGTGTGTGAGTGTTTAGGCATTGAGAAAAGAGATATTCAAAAGGAGGCAAGTCAGACTCATTGGTAAACAAATTTCATTGTGCTGCATTAAAATGAGAACACACACACACACAGACATACACATACTTAATGATGTCAGGCCGTGGTTTGCAACACAATCAGACAGTGTGAGTGAATTGGGTCCTAGTTACAGAACTTAAAGGAAGCCAGCATGAAAACTGTCCAATCTGTGTGTGCACGTGTGTGCGCGTGTGTGCACGTGTGTGCACATGTGTGCATGTGTGTGTACGTGTGTTTCACCATGTATTTACTCTGATCTCATTAAGACCATCACATAGAGAACATTGTAATAAAGCTTGGCTAAACATCCTAATTCCATCATACATAAACAGGAAGCAGAACTCCCTGAACACACAGATTCAGTCACAAATGCTACAATAAACAAGTGCCTCTGGCAACGTACTTAAACCATAGATACACAACAGCGCAGAATTGCAACTGTTATTCGTTGCTGAGACATTGAGTTATAACCTCACGGCCCTGTGAGTCGCCCCTTAGCAACAGCGCAATAACCTGCAATGTGATTGGCTCTGGTGTTTCATTAATAGCAGGGCCACAGAGGCATGGCTGACATAATTGGATCAGAGCCGTCACGACCATGCCCTCCTTGGGGGAAGGGGGGGGGTTCATTACTGTACCTCAGACACACAGCTACATCATACAACACAGGGCCAGTGTTTGTGAATGATCCATACAGGGTAACTCACACGCCGACACTACATCTCACACACCGCTGGAGCGCTAACCCAAGTCCCTGGCAGGTACCATTTCAGATCCAAGCCGTCTAGTTTTAAATACATTTTTATGCTAGGGTGATTTGGGGTTTTAAAAGGATTTCCATTGAAATCCATTTTGAATAGATCAAACCCCTTTCTGATACTGAGGTGACATCACATTGCAACCAATTACTTTTAAGTCAAGTGTTCAGGGTTTCCAGAGATAGATTTACTGTATACACAAAAGCCTTATTTACCTTTTGTGAATAACCTCATTTAGGTGAGAAAGCTTTGCATGAGTGAATTTCAGTCTATGAAATTTCAATAAATGAATCTCATTGAGCAACTCAGTTAAAAATTAATGATTTCACAGATACTCCTATGATGCACAATTCTTACTACATTAATGTAATTATAGAGTACACAGTTTAATCAACACCTTGCAAGCTTTCTGCCTGGAACACTGTCTCACAGCCAATCGGTTTGCCGCTTGTGACATGAACCAATTGGAGGTGAGATATTGCTGGGTGTCACGACAACTCAGGGATTGTGAATGAGAACATGGGATTCTTCAATACCCCAGGGAAGAATTTGCAGACCCAACGTGTAGCCAAAGCTAAGCTATTAAAATATAATTGATAGCCATTGATAACAAATAGATTCACTGTAATTGAGAAAGAGAGAGAGAAACCTGTTGTATCTTGCAATGCAAGAGAGAACAATCTGTAATGGAGGATAGGAACTTTCACTCTCCTCTTTCTTTTGTTCAGGAGAGAAAATAATGCCTATGATAGCCCCCCTCCCTCTCTCCCTTTATCCCTCTCTATCATTGGCCAATAATTTAGAACCATGGCATGTAGGCTCTGGGGTAGGCTACCAGCTAACTAAGGCACAGACGTATTGTAGCTACAAAAGAATAAATTTTTTCACAAATGGTACGCTGCAAATCACAAGAACTGCTGCTAACTAAACGAATGAGAGCAAAGCAATCGTCAAGATCTATTGTACAAAAGCATAGATCTTTTGGGAACTAATGGAACCCCATAATCTATAACCCAGTGGCGATTTTAGACTTTTTTAAGGGTGCTCAAGCACACCTGAATTTCATCTCAGCACCCATAAAAATAAAATGTATTACCGTACTTCTTCGAATAAACGCCGCCCTCTAATAAACGCCGCCCTCGAATAAACGCCGCACCAAAAATATCTGAAAACGGTTATTTAATTGGTTAAATTCAACCCCAGTATTTATTACACATGCAAATAACTTTATGCACAGCTTTCTGTTTGAAAGCTAACGTGTATGAACGTTTCGGCATGCTGCTTCAGATTTCTACATAATGTAAAACACTTGTATTTGAGACAGTTGTACTACCAATGCACACCTAATTGATAGCCAATGAGAAAGGGAGTTGCCACACTCATAGACAAACAAAGAATAGACAAGGAGGTCAGCGGTAGTAAGTGAAACCTGCGTTTTAGCTGCATGATTCATGTGTCACAATGCCAGCAACGAAGTTGTCTATGGTTGCACCGCAGCTACAATTCACAAAATCTCTCTTACTAATTAAACGTTGCCTTCGAATAAACGCCGCCCTCGAAAAAACGCAGCACCAAAAATTTACGTTATTTAATAAACACCGCGGCGTTTCTTCGAAGAAACATGGGTATCTTAAAGTTTTAGTGCTCTGACGTGTTAATTTTTTATTTATTTATTGTTGACATATGATTATCGTTTCATTTGATGCTGGTAGTTCATGAAGAAAGGGACTTTCTTAGTTTTTTCCATTCATTCAATATTTTGCATAATAATAGCCTATATAAATGTATTCATTGTTATTCAGTGAAATTAGTGATTTATTAGCAAGGGGGTTTAACACTTTTGCAAGGAACTGTACCCATGTCACATTCACAACAGCCGCGACCTGCACCCCGCCCCCTGATATGAAGTGCAAGGTTTATCGGTAACACTTTATAATAAGTCAACGCTTTTTGGCATTTACAAAGTGTTAACTAATAGTTAGTTAATCCTTTATAAAACATTTTGAAACATTAACAATACATTATTAAATAGTTAATAAGCTTATTATTAAACGCTATGTTGATCATTAATAAACACTGTTAAAAATTATGTATTTTATTCATAATACAATTCATAAGGTGTTTGATAACTGCATTATCATACTTTATAGACAGCTTGTTAATATAGTTGCAAACCAGTAGTTTAAAAGGTGTTAATGGTACATGAGCTGGTATAGAAAGCATTAGCAAATGGTGAACAAACCATTTACATTACCTTTATAAAGCATGAGTAAATAACTAACAACATATTTACTTATGTCTTTAAATTATGTATGCCAAGTCGAATACAGGATGTACACTATGCTTTGCAGATATCTTAACAACTATTTTATAAAGACTTACTAATGATGCAACTTGTGATTAGTAATGCAAGTTATAAAGCATTTACTAACTGTTAGTTAAGGCTGTTGCGTGACCTAATCTAAAGTGTGAACTATTTATGCCTTATTAAGCATTTATAGAAAGACTATAGGCCTATAGATGTTGTGTTTTTGTTTTTTTTAGAAGAAATAGCTGTTAATTTATTTACCTGGGTAATAAAATAGTATTTTATTTCCATTAAGAAGCGATACAGTAGAATTGGTATAAAAGTTGGTTACCCAAAGCTGTATTATTTTTTTTTTAAATGGCTGTAATAAACTGCAAATGTTTAGCTACTCCTCGACAGGTCTGCAAACGCCTTTGAAAGCAGAGATTTGTTAAAACGTTTGTTAACCGAGACCGTAGGTCGAGGGTTACAAACAAACAAATCGTTTTAACAAATTGAGGCGACAAAGCGTTTGCTGACCTATCGAAGAGTAAACATTTGGTTTCTTATATACTACAACAATACGTGGGAAGATCCCAAATCAAACACGGCGAATCTGGAGCAGACGCCATCTTGTCAGAGCAATCAGTGGCACTTGTACTGGTGACGTCACTACATCTCCAAGGCAACATATCAACAACTCTTTTGAGAAGTCTTCTGAACCAATAAGAACAGCATATTGGTTCAATTGCGACAACAGTACGAGCGTTCTGATTGGCTAATGGGTAGTCATGCCAGCCGCGTATTACGTCTTTATATTCTATGCGCGTTTTGACCTGCGGTCTGATAGGTATTCTTATTGCCCTCCACTGATGTCATCTTCAAAATGAGCGAGATCGAGGAGTTTTACTATCCAGATGACAATGAAGACATCAACAGCGACGAGGAAATTCGTAACTTTCTAAAAGAGCAGAAAAGTGTGAACACAGAGAGATAAACGACAAGCGCTAGGCAGATTGCTAGGTTTGGTTGCTCAGATTTCAGATTGGTTGCTAGGTACTGTAGGTGCTAACACCTGAAACACACCGTGTGAAGACTTGAGTAGAGCTGAACAAAACGACATGTTTTAAATGAAAAGAGCTAAAAATGCCATATAATAAACAACTTACTAACCTCGACCGTTCGGTCATGCCGGGAAATATCAAACTGAGGTTATAAGTATCGACCGCTGTCACTCTCGGTTAGTAGAGCTAAGTACTGTAGTTAGTAAGACACATGCCTGTCATTACTTCAATAAAATAGTAATTTTGTGTATCACATTGTGTTGTGTCTGTTTCCTTTTGAGAAACGTATGTTCAGCCTTTGTGAATGTGAGGTTCGAGAATGGACAAGAATACCTTAATAAATAACTTATAAATGTTTAATAAGGCATAGATAGTTCACACTTTAGATTAGGTCACGCAAAAGCCTTAACTAACAGTTAGTAAATGCTTTATAACTTGCATTACTAATCACAAGTTGCATCATTAGTAAGTGTTTATAAAATAGTTGTTATGATACGTTTGTGAATGTGAGGTTTGAGAATGGACAAGAACACCTTAATAAATAACACAAAAGCCTTAACTAACAGTTAGTAAATGCTTTATAACTTGCATTACTAATCACAAGTTGCATCATTAGTAAGTGTTTATAAAATAGTTGTTAAGACATCTGCTAAGTATTAGTGTACATCATGTATTCGACTTGGCGTACATTAATTAAAGACATAATTAAATATGTTGTTAGTTATTTACTCATGCTTTGTAAAGGTAATGTAAATGGTTTGTTCACCATTTGCTAATGCTTTCTATACCAGCGCATGTACCATTAACAGATTATAAACTACTGGTTTGCAACTATATTAACAAGCTGTCTATAAAGTATGGTAATGCAGTTATCAAACACCTTATGAATTGTATTATGAATCAAATCCATAATGTTTAACAGTGTTTATTAATGATTAACATAACATTTAATAATAAGCTTATTAACTATTTAATAATGTATTGTTAATGTTTCAAAATGTTTTATAAAGGATTAACTAACTATTAGTTAACACTTTGTAAATGCCAAAAAGCGTTGACTTATTATAAAGTGTTACCGGTTTATCTTCTCTAGACCGCTGAGTTGCAACTATAAACTCGGCGGGAAGAAAAGTAGAAAGTTAAGGAATACTTTGTCTTAGTAGATCAATACGACTCTGTCAACCAATGTCCCATTGGGGATCATATCTCCTCTAGTTAGTCCCCATAGAATCGTATCCCTTCTAGCTAGTCCCCATGGGATCATATTCCTTCTTACTCAATAGGAGAAGGTATGGAAGGAGAAGATCACACCTGCTTGGTCTCCTCCCCATCCCACAAAAACATGGTGCTGGTCTAAGTTGTTCATGTTCCTAATAGTCAAGTGAGAACAGGAGTCAGAAGTATAACAAAGCAGGACTGAAGCGGTGCTATCCACCTAGTCTGAGGTGCTACGGTAACCTGGTGCTCTTACAACAGGTCACACCACTCTCCCAAAGCAAACAAACACACTTGAAATTCCAGAGCACTTTTGTTTGTCCATTGTTCCCAGATTCTTTCCCTCTCTTTTTTTTAAAGAAACGTATGTATGCATCGGTTTTGGGCATAACTTAAATTTTAAAATACTAGGGCGCTCTGGGTTCTTTTTAATTAATATCGTTTAAGACCGGCTTCACCTTGTGGGTGGAATGATAGCACGGTTAAGTAATTTGGTTCGCTCCTCTAACCATTCAGGAGCCAAGGTAATTGCTAACCCTAGACGTGAGTGACGTAACCCCTACCGTCGCAACCATGATGAACATGAACACGAGAGAAACCCTCGCAATTTTCATAGATGGCATGTCGCTCCATAAATAAATGTGCTTGACTGATGGTCTTTATCCGAATGAGGTGTATCGCCGTTCTCATGCGCCACTCTTCCTTCCATCGACCCGTTACTCGCGACGCCAGCTCCACGGAAAACGTTGCGGAATCTAAGCACAGAGACTTGAAGTGGCATCGAAAACAACAAATGCCCTGAGCAGGATCCATTTGACAGCTGTATTACACACAAGTAGGAGCATGAACCCAGCGGTGTGGGCTGGGTTCATGCTCCCATTGGCTGGGTTCAATAGGGCCTCCACACTGCAGTGTGGAGGCCCTATTGAAGAGAATGGGTGAAAGGGGGCAATGGGGAGACCAATGAGGGGAGTGGAAGATGGAGAGAAAGAGAAGGGGATGTGAAGGAATGGCAGGAAGGTGAGAAGAAAAAGGCTGAGAATTACGTAGGAGGAACGGGAGAGAGAGAGAGAGAGAGAGAGGATCTGGTCAGAGAGGCAACGAGAGAAACAGAGTGAAAGAGACAAAGGGGAAAAAGAGAGACGCGGAGACAGAGAGACTATCCGCAACAACAAAAACGAGACGGACACTTAAAGAGAAAACAAAGAGAAACAGGCTGACCCCCAAGAGCTGCGGGCCTCTCAAATCCAGAACGGGTCTGAGGGTTGGATCTTCCCCATGCTCCCAGTGACACTCTGAAAGAAAGATCATGCCATAAAAATGATGCAGAGAGGGTGCTTCACCGGCGTCCAGCCGGAAATGCATAATACATGGCCCTGCTTTGATTAGGCCCAGCCCGCTCACTGCGGCTGTCCATTCTCCTCTCCCACACTCTCTCTTATTGGCCCCATTTATCACACAGAAGGAGTCATTTGAAATCGACCGCACAGCAACTTAAATAAGTAACTTCATGGACACAGCGGGTAAAGTTGGGAAGGCATGGTTGGGTCCAGTGTGTGTGTGTGTGGTATTGTTGTAGTTGTGCGAGGGCGACACGTGCGTGTTCGTGTGTGTGCATGAATGATGTGTGTGTGTACCTACGTGCAGGCAGGTGTTTGCTGTGTTTACTCTGGGAAGTATTCCACGCTGTTTGATTGTGAGTTGATCTGCATCGCTTTGTTTCAGACCATTAATATCCTTACTCTGCAATGACTGATAACAGCTCACACACACAAACACACACACAAACACACACTCACACACCTGCCCATAATGGAACCTGGACTGATAACAGCTGTCTCAGACATGCATTAAATAATACAAACACACACACTCCTTATCAAATCCTGCTTAACAGCTGTGTGTTTACCTATCACACCAATGCATAGTGCACACCTCATCAAGCTTGGCAGTTGCTATTCAAACACTGCTCCACCTGACATGCTCAGAGAATCTCTCTGCCTGCACATTACCTGCTTTCTCCTTACAGACATTAATATAATTTGTTATTCTGCTGTGCTCCCCTTGTACTGCGTTGCTCGTTTGACTTCCCTCTCTTTATGCAAAGTGTAGCTTGAAAACACTCCGGTAACACAAAACACCACAGGTGAGAAGAGATTCTGGGGGAGTGCAGTGTGGATGTAAACCAGGTCTATTTCCAGCTGTGTTCTCCTCTTATCTCTCTGTCTCTCTGTCTCTCTGTCTCTCTGTCTCTCTCTCTCTGTCTCTCTCTCTCTCTCTCTCTCTGTCTCTCTCTCTCTCTCTCTCTCTCTCTCTCTCTCTCTCTCTCTCTCTCTCTCTCTCTCTCTCTCTCTCTCTCTCTCTCTGCATGGAGAGCAAGCAGAACAGAATCAGGCCAGATGCCTCAAGTCAAATACTTGTCTCCTGTTGCTGTGTTTCATCAATATTGTACAGCTCACCTGTGGCTCTGCGTTGTTTATGTGATAATCTTTCCCCAAATGTTGACAGGACCACATGTGGCAATGAGACAAACTTAGAAAAGGGGGGGGGCTGAATGACAGAAAAGAAGGTTCAGACAGAATTAGAGGCCCGGACAGGGGGCTGAGGCTGGAAACTGAGGCTGGGAGTTGAGGATTGAGGAAGGGACTGAGGCTGAAGCAAGTAGATGAAGCCTGGAGTTGGAGGCTGATGCAAAGGCTGGGAAGCTGGGAGTTCAAAGCTAATCTGCGGTCTTATAAGTGTTACTGAAACTTGAAGCAAAGGCTTGAAACTAAGATCAAATCGAGATTAAGGCTGAGAGTACAGTCAATCGCGGTCTGAAATAAGAAATGGAGGACGGGAATTTAAAGGCTGCAGTATGAGCCGGCGGTTTGAACGGGTGATGGGATTTCTACAGTGGAGAGGCCAAGGCTGAGACAGGGTTTGTGGGAACAATGATCTGTGTGGAAGGTGAGATCACCACTTCAAGACAGGGCGGAACAGAGTTGCTGACGATAGTGATCGCAGATGAGCTTAACCTGCAGTGACACCACTAGAGAGAGAAACTAAGAGCTCTCACGGTTCACGGTCATCTGGGTTCACACACACACACACACACACATACATACGCTTGCGCACAAAAACACATCCATGCATACACACACACACAAGCATGTACACACTTGTTGGACAATCACACACACATTCTTGAAATGCACACACACACACACACACACACGAACAGACACACACACACGCACACTTTCTTTGTGAGGCCAGTCCCGCTTGAATGAAACCGAGGCCCTTTCAAAGATAGTTATCAGTGTGTGCTCTCCTTCGAAACATCCCTCATGTAGTCAAACACGCCCGTCTCTCTCTTCTCTAGTGCTTTCTCTTGTTAGAGTTTCCGTGTGTGTGTGTGTGTGTGCGGGGGGTTTGTTTTCTCAAGGAGAGAGAGAGCGAGAGCGAGAGACTATCGGGTCGGACCTCCCCTGGCGCACCGCCAGGGTGGAGCCTCTAGACTTAATCCAGCCTGATGAAGCGGTGACCTCGACCCGTCGCACAGGGGCCTTCCCGTCGCTCTGAGGAGGCCCAGCGGAGACGAGAGGGGAGACGGAGCCAAAACAATGATGTCGGCCCTGGAGTTGGTGCCGAGGTCCCAGCCCAGACAGGCCGCGGAGACGGGACCAGAGGGAGGACAGCGTTTCCGGACTTCTCCCCCAAGTGGCTGAGGTGGAAGGGGGGAGAGGGGACCGACTGGGGAGAGGGGACCGACTGGGAAGGGGGGTGAAGAGATAGGCGAAGGGTGGCGGTGAAAAGGGAGAGAGGGAGGGAATTTGGTTTCCCGTTTTGTGCGGAACATTTCCAGAGGGGCGTCCCCCTTTGTGGAATTCGGCAACCCTGCGCGGGTCAACTAGAACTTCACCCCGGGACGATTAGCTGTGAAATGAATCACGGAGCGAGCGATGACAGAATCTATAACAGTTATTGTAACACTTAGCTGGCCCCCCAGGGAGCAGAACTGACCAGAGGAAAACCTGATGAGCGCACGGAGAAGTGGAAGGGTGAGAACCGAGTGCTTACAGTTTAGTTAGAGCCCCCCCACACCGCTCCGCCCCTCCCCTGGGTAGAGCCTCAACCATGTGGCTGGTTGAGAGTGACATGGGGGAAGGGAGGTGGGTTTGAAGGCATGGGGGGGTAGCAAATGACTAAAGACGGGTGAGTCTCTGCAGGATGTAGAGTAACTGTGTTTCGTTTTTTTATGTGTTCTAACCAGTTGTTGGTGTGTTGTTTAGTCATTGCAAAGCTCAATTGTGCATCAGAGAGGTTATTAAAATGATATGTAAAAAAGTTTCCATTAGAGTAAGGGTTAGGGTTTAGGGATTAAGAATATGGCTACGGTCTCTCTGACCTGTTTTGCTGGGCACAGCAACATCATACACTAAGACAAAGTATATGACTATAACCATTTCAAACAACTAAACTGATATGGGGGGGGCCTTTAAAATAGCATTATTGTCTGTTGAGTGTCATGATAACAAAATGGAGTGACTTAACCATTACACCAAAGAGCACTGTTAAAACAGCCGTTATGTCATAAAAACAAAGGATATGGGTCCTATTCAGAAATCCCTTCAAAACATGTTGCTGACTTCTAGAAACAGCCCCCCACACACACACATACACCATGCCAGCTAATCCCCATGCAGGACAGAGTACAGGCTGGCTCTGTTGTTGACTCCCCCTCCCTTCCTACTACCACCACTGGGAACTGTAGTCCCTTCTTATGTGAGCCCCAGGGGCCACACAAATGGATTTCGCAATAGAAATCCCTTCTACGATGTATGGTCCCCTCATAGTCGTTAGTGTCAGGGGATGGAGGTGGGATGGAAAATAAAGGACATTGTCCTCTTCCTGGTTTATCTCCCCAGCCACTCCCAGACTTTGGGGCTGGGGAGCCGCAAAGGCTACATAAATCATAGCAACAGAACAGCAGTAATGAAGAAAACGCTGAGAGAAAAAAAATCCATTTCACGTCAAGGACGTTTGGAATGGGTGTGGGGGACAGGCGGCATTTGCCCTGTGTGTAGTGTGTGTGTGTGTGTGTGTGTGTCTGTGTCTGTGTATGCCCTGCATGTCTCTATGTGTGAAGGTACACAGGAAATGTGTGTGTGTGGGTGGGTTTTGTGTGTACCAAAGGTCTGCGTATGTGTACGTGACTGTGTGCACTTGTGTGTGTGTGTGTACCCACCTTCCTCCCTGCCTGCGAAGCCTGGTTCCTGTCTGCCTGGATGGCCGCCTGGTTCCTGGGCTGCCGGCACGGGAGGCACAGTGATTTATGAACCCAATCTAGACTTCTCCTCTGCAGGATAATGCATTAAGCTCTTATCTGCTCCCCCTTGTAAGAAGGCGGCCCTCTTACTATTTAATAGTAGTCGCTTACTCCACACAGGAGAGGCCCCTCACACAGAACATCCACACGGTCATCGGTCTCCCTGCCTCCCTCACTCTCTCCAGACCATTAGCAGAGAAGGACTCCTAACGAAAACTGCTTGTTATTGATGGAAAGGCACCATGAGCTCGGCTGAGAGTGGTAGATTGGATGCGAAAGGGATTAAGGCTTCAATCTGCTCGGGGAAGTTACGCTTTACAGATTGTGGATGCGAGGTGCTGGACGGAGAAAATGTTAGCCTGTGAGATGAGATATGAAGGCTTATCTCGTGAATTAGAAGATGGTGGGAGAGATAAGCGCGTACCAATTGGAATCTTCAAGGGGGCTCTGTTGTTTCAAAGGCAGTGGCAAAACAGGGCTAGTTTAATCAAATTTGAATCTAATATTGGCTGATGAAGGCCCTTGGAGCTTAAGGTGAAACTGACTAGAGACTGTTTCACAACAACTCGTAGGTTACTTCATTCGATCTTCAAACTTTATTTGAGACTCAAAGAAGTCTTTATTGATTGATGGGAAACTTGCCACAATCAACGAGTCCCCATTGGGCTTTTGTCACTATCTATACACGTCCTAGTGGAGCAGTCACCTGCAGCTGCTCCCGTCAATCACACGAAAGGTGTGTGTGTGTGTGTATGTGTGTGTGTAAGTGAGTGTCTGGCAGAAAGAAACCGCAGGCGAGAACAAACTGCCTGACCTTCTCCTGACAGCTCCACCTTTAAGTCCTTCAAAGTTTTGTAAAATATATGCATATTTCCAGGTTGTACCAGTCAGAGATGGAGCCAGTCCAACCTTGTATAATTAGCAGCATACTCGTGAGCCCGCGGTCCGCCTGTCTCTCTTGAAGCATTCAGGGTTGTCTGCTAACTGTGGCTTTCTTAGCCCCCTTTGTGTTCTTTCTTTCTCGCTCTGTTTCTCCGTGCTTCCTGTGGCATCTCCCTCTCCGTTGTCTCTCTTTTTGTCTGTCTTGAATTCTCCCCTTCCCTGTCTCTTTCTGCCTCTCCTTGCCTTTGGCTCCCTGTATCTGTTGCCCTGTCTTTCTCTGTGTCTGTCTGTCTCTCAGATTATCTGTCTCTCTCTCTCTCTCTCTCTCTCTCTCTCTGTGTGTGTCTCTCTCTCTCTCTTTCTCTCACACTCTGCTTTTTGCAGTACTGGTTGTGTCAGCAGGGATTGAGAAGGGAATGAGGAGGGGTTGTCCAGATGGTCAAGTGACCTGCGTATGACTGGACCCTCCAGTGATGTGAGTAAACGCAGTTAGACTGAATACATTCATTTAACTAGCCTCTACAACGCAATCAAAAGGATCAGTTCGACCAACCATTTATTCACATTTCTTTCAGCTTAACTTGCATTAGCTGAATGTATAACACTATTTTCCAAATAAATCGGGGGGTTTTCATGCTCGGGTTGCCATCAGGCTCCGAAGCTCTTTATTGTCTCTTTCAAAAAGATTTGACAATTAACTATCTGCAATTGTTCCAGATATGCAACTGCAAAACAGTCAAAGTCTATTTGGAAATAGTCTCCACATAACTTGCCTGTCTATATCAGTCCCCAGGTTTGGTATTGTCCTTGGCATCAGCACAGATGCTCAGGATGGCATGCAGCTGTTTGATTGCTTTGGTTTTATTCCATCATGAACACCAGAACGAGTCATCAGCAAGTTATGTTTGGTATGCTGGGGGGGGGGGGCTGTTTCGCACCTGCAGCACAGTGTGGATGATGAGAGAAAATCCCCTGGCAGTCTGAGTCTCCGAATGTCACCTCAGGCGGTTCTCAGCGACACTGGCCAAGAATAATGGATTACGAGGACCCTTGTAAATGTCCTGGTGACTCCCTGTGCGTGCGGGATCATTGGTTCTTTGCAGACGAGCAGTAATAAGCACAAGGACACTTATAAGACACTCTGCTGAATGAGGAGAGGGTTTATGTGGAGAGCCTGTGGGGGAGGACACGGATGAGGGCTCTCACACACACATACACACACACACACACACACACACACACAGAGATACACACAGATACACACAGAAGCAGGTACACACACAGGTACACGGACAGATACACACACAGATGCACGCACAGATACGCAGGCGGACAGACACACACACACAGACACACACACAGATACACACAGACAAATAACACACACGGATGCGTGGAGACAGATCCACGCACACACAGATCCACAGAAAGACACCCACACTTACACACCAGCATGCACACACGCACACACTCCAGTACACACACAGGCAGACAGACACAACAACGTGCACACAGATCTTGCTGTCCCACATGAATGCACACACACACACACACACACACAAACACACCACACACACACAGGTAAGTGTGTGTCCCTCAGGAGTGTCCTTAGAATTGGCTGTTGCCATGCTGTTGCTTCAGATCAAATAAGCATGAAGGACTCCCACAGGAAACGTAACAAAGTCTGAGGAAACAGCATCTGCTGAACGCACACACATGGACACAGAGACACACACAACCATCTGCTGTGGTGCATGCTGGCTCATACTGGGCCTTGGCCTGTAATTGACTTCACTGACAGAGTTTTGAACGAGAGCCATGCAGAGTATTAGGTTCCAGGTCCTGTTCACCTTCATTAGAGGAGCGGCAATTGGTGGATGGAAGGCATGTTGAATTCAAATACGAGTTCAAGGTGGAAGGGGATGGAGAGATGGAGAGATGGAGGGGTGGAGGGGTGGAGGGTGGAGAAAATATGAAAACCTGACCAACTTAGAGAACAAAAGACGGTCTGAGACGTGTCAATCTCCCAGCGTGTGTGCTTGTGTGGTTTGTTGAACCGATTGGTTAGTCCTGGATTTAACCTTGTCTGTGTTAATGGCTCCCACAGGAGAAGGCTTGTCTAACCTATACTGTTACAAAGGACCTCTGAGATGGGATACACACACTGGAACACACAGTGCCAAACACACACACGTGGACATACACACACACACACACCAGGATGTACACGCACAAACCTGAAAACACACACACCTAGACGCACACAGCCAAACAAACACACAAACAAACACACACACACACACACACACACAGACAGACACTTCGGGGCCTTTACATGCTTACCTTGTAATTATCCGTAAATTATGTCCTTGACAACTGAA